>NC_086444.1:1009579035-1009856535 GCF_028390025.1 Pseudophryne corroboree | reverse complement strand
CTGATTCAGCACAACACAGCAGCACTGCACTGAACTTATACAGCAGCACCACTGGACTTATGTCAGCACGGGACACCACCACAGGACTGATGGAGCACAACACAGCACCACTGCACTGGACTTATACAGCAGCACTGGACTTATGGCAGCACAGGACACACCACTGTGACTGGACTGATGCAGCACAAAACACCACCACTGGACTGATGCAGCACAAGACAGCACTGGAATGACACATAAGAGAATGCTTGTGTAAGCCTGACTGACATGGATATCATGTTGTAGCAGCCTTGATAAAGGTTCTTTAATGGAACCGAAATCTTGGCAAAACTTTTCTGGATTTCAAGCATGCAAATCTGAATAAAATGGATATTGTGGACTATATTGCAATGGAGAGTGCCTTTTTCCCTACATTATAGGAACACACCATTATATAAGGGAAGTCTTTGGACTACCCCTAAAGGAACAACCCTACTGATACCTTTGATTGATGCAGGAACTTTATATATATATATATATATATATATATCCAGAAGAAGGGGTCTAGTACCCCGAAACGTTGATTCAGCACTTTATGCACTAAAGTCACTTTTTGGTTTTCAAAGTCTCCGAGTGCCGCCTCATTTGTTTGCCTTATATATATATATATATATATATATATATATATATATCTAGCTTGATAATAGGATGCACTCATCAGACTTGCTTGTAGCAAAAAGCGTTTTAATAATAACTCACATATCAACATGTATAGGTCGATGTTTCTGTCCTGGCATGGACCTTTCTGAAGACCAATTAAACAGACATCTAGATCCATGTACCTTTGGGACAAGGGCAATAGGAGCCAATCCAGGCAGCTACTGAGAAGTTAAGTGACTCCACTGTGATCACATTACTTCCTCCTTTGCCCCCTCAGCTATGCTACTGAGCATATTTTGACGTACATCAGCAAATGTGATAGCTGAAGCCACTGGTGGGGAGGGGAGGGGGGAGGAACCACCTTCTATTTCAACTCCAGGCACCTGGAATGGACTTACGTCCCTGAGTGTCACACCAACAGGAGAAAGGAAAGGAAGAGCAGGCAATAATGAAACAACAAAATATGCGCACATTACTAAGTTAAACCAAATAAGCTGTCAACACAATAACCTGTGAATTAGCCATTATACATGTAAGCCAACAGAAATTGTTTTAAAACCTCTTTACATAGATTTGAAAACATATATAATAGCAGTGGCAAATGCACATTTAATGAGGGGGTACATCTTAGCTGCAGTTGTCACACCAGCTCTCATGAGTCTCTGGAAGCAATGGCATCTTTTTTTGCATCTTTTTAATTCACAACAGAACGTGACTAGGACACACTAGGAGACAGTGCTGATTCATTTGATATGCAACATTTGTATATCTCTGAATCTGCATACGAAGTGCTATGATGCAGTGGCCCATGTTTTTTTCCATGGCAAGTTCCATTGTGCATCATATACAGACTCAGCCACACACAGATAACGAGTTTTATGGTAAGAACTTACCTTTGTTAAAACTCTTTCTGCGAGGTACACTGGGCTCCACAAGGATAGACATTGGGGTGTAGAGTAGGATCTTGATCCGAAGCACCAACAGGATCAAAAGCTTTGACCTTCTTCCCAAGATGCTAGCGCCGCCTTCTATATCACCCCGCCTCCGTGCACAGGAGCTCAGTTTTGTTAACCAGCCCAATGCAGTAGCAAGTAAAGGAGATGACAACTGCCAGTTGCCACAAACACCACACTCTCCCGACAGGAGAAGTGTCAGCGGCTAATGCCATACCAACCCAAAGAAGCTAAGTGCGTCAGGGTGGGCGCCTTGTGGAGCCCAGTGTACCTCGCAGAAAGAGTTTTAACAAAGGTAAGTTCTTACCAAAAAACTAATTTTCTGCTGTGGGGTACACTGGGCTCCACAAGTATAGACTTGGGGATGTCCTAAAGCAGTTCCTTATGGGAGGGGACGCACTGTAGTGGGCACAAGAACCCGGCGTCCAAAGGAAGCATCCTGGGAAGCGGCGGTATTGAAGGCATAGAACCTAATGAACGTGTTCACTGAGGACCACGTAGCCGCCTTGCACAATTGTTCAAGGGTCGCACCACGGCGGGCCGCCCAAGAAGGTCCAACAGACCGAGTAGAATGGGCCGTAATGTGAGCAGGAGCTGACAGACCAGCCCTCACATAAGCATGTGCAATCACCATTCTAATCCATCTGGCCAAAGTCTGCTTGTGAGCAGGCCAGCCCCGTTTGTGAAATCCAAACAGAATAAAGAGAGAATCCGATTTCCTAACAGAAGCAGTACTCTTCACATAGATACGGAGAGCCCGTAACACATCCGAAGACCGCTCTTTGGAAGACAGATCAGGAGAAACAAGTGCCGGAACCACAATCTCCTGGGTAAGGTGGAACGAAGAAACCACCTTAGGTAAATAACCGGGACGAGACCTAAGAACCGCCCGGTCACGGTGAAATATCAGATATGGGGAACTGCAAGACAAGGCACCCAAATCCAACACTCTTCTAGCTGAAGCAATAGCCAGCAGAAACACCACCTTAAGGGAAAGCCACTTAAGATCAGCTGAACCAAGAGGTTCAAACGGAGACTCTTGTAATGCCTCCAAAACCACCTACAAGTTCCAAGGAGCCACAGGTGGGACATAGCGAGGTTGGATACGCAATACACCCTGAGTAAAGGTATGTACATCAGGTAAGGTTGCAATTTTTCTCTGAAACCACACCGACAAGGCAGATATTTGAACCTTGAGGAAGGCCAGATGCAGGCCTAAGTCCAGGCCCTGCTGAAGAAAGGCCAACAACTTGGCTATACTAAACTTGGAAGCGTCATAATCGTTAGATGAGCACCAAACAAAGCAAAAATGCCAGCCCCTATAGGAAATCCGAGCAGAAGCCGGTTTCCGGGCCTACAACATAGTTTGAATGACCGCCTCAGAAAACCCTTTAGCCCTCAAGACGGAAGCTTCAAGAGCCACGCCGTCAAAGACAGCTGGGCTAGGTCCTGGTAGACACAGGGGCCATGAACAAGGAGGTCTGGGCGTCGTGGAAGTAGAATTGGACGCTCCGACGATAGGCCCTGCAGGTCTGAAAACCAGTGCCGTCTGGGCAACACTGGAGCTATGAGAAGCAGAATTCCTCTTTCTCCCTGGGCAGGAGTGACACCGGAGGGAACACGTATGGCAGCTGAAACCTCCACGACACTGCCAGTGCATCCACGAATGCTGCTTGAGGATCCCTTGTCCTTGTTCCGAAGACCGGAACCTTGTGATTGTGTCGAGACGCCATCAGATCTATGTCTGGAAGGCCCCACTTTTCCACTAGGAGTTGAAACACTTCTGGATGGAGGCCCCACTCGCCGGCATGCATGTCCTGATGATTGAGAAAGTCCGCTTCCCAAATCAGGACTCCCGGAATGAATATTACCGATATGGCCGGTAGATGGCGTTCCGCCCAATGTAGAATCCGTGAGACTTCCTTCATTGCCAAAAGGCTTCGAGTGCGCCTTGATGATTTATGTAAGCCACTGTGGTGGCGTTGTCCGACTGTACTTGAACAGGACGGTTCTGAATTAAATGCTGGGCCAGGGTCAACGCATTGAAGACCGCCCGCAATTCCAGAATGTTGATCGAGAGGAGAGATTCCTCTTTGGTCCACCGATCCTGAAGGGAGTGTTGCTCCAGAACCGCTCCCCAACCTCTGAGACTGGCATCTGTCGTCAACAGGACCCAGTCGGATATCCAGAAGGGATGGCCCCTGTACAATCGTGGTCCTGGAGCCACCAGTGCAGCGACAGACGGACCTCCGGAGTCAATGAGATCATGTGAGACCTGATCCGGTGGGGCAGGCCACCCCGCTTGACTAGAATCAGCCTCTGGAGGGGGCGAGAATGAATTTGAGCATACTCCATCATGTCGAATGCTGATACCATGAGGCCCAGCACCTGCATTGCCGAATGCATCGACACTTGCGGACGTGAAAGGAAGCAACGAATCCTGTCCTGAAGCTTCAGGACTTTCTCCTGAGACAAGAACAACCGCTGGTTGTGAGTGTCCAATAGCGCCCCCAGGTGCACCATGCTCTGAGCAGGGACCAGGGAGGATTTCTTCCAGTTGATTAGCCACCCGTGGGCTTGTAGAAACTGGACAGTCATATCCAGATGACGTAGGAGAATATCTGGGGAATTTGCCAGGATTAACAAGTCGTCCAGATAGGGCAGTATCCTGACCCCTTGACGGCGGAGTACCACCGCCATCACCACCATAACTTTGGTGAAGACTCGTGGAGCCGTAGTTAAACCAAAAGGTAACACCCGAAACTGGTAATGGAGGTTGCCAATCGCAAACCTCAGGTATTGCTGATGTGACACTGCAATAGGAATATGCAGGTAAGCATCCTGTATGTCCAGGGAGACCATGTGATCCCCACAAACCTGTTCAATGCCTTGAGACTGAGAATGGGCCGAGAGGACCCGTTCGGTTTTGGGACTAGAAACAGCAGAGAATAGTAACATAGAAACATAGAAACATAGAATTTGACGGCAGATAAGAACCACTTGGCCCATCTAGTCTGCCCCTTTTTTATTTTATCCTTTAGGCAATCTCAACCCTTTTTTAACCTTGATTCTTTGTAAGGATATTCATATGCCTGTCCCAAGCATGTTTAAATTGCCCTACAGTCTTAGCCTCTACCACCTCTGATGGGAGGCTATTCCACTTATCCACTACCCTTTCTGTGAAGTAATTTTTCCTTAAATTTCCCCTGAACCTCCCCCCCTCCAGTCTCAATGTATGCCCTCGAGTTCTAATACTTCTTTTCCTTTGAAGAATGTTTCCCTCCTGAACTTTGTTAAGACCCTTTATATATTTGAAAGTTTCTATCATGTCTCCCCTTTCCCTTCTCTCCTCCAAACTATACATGTTAAGATCTTTTAGCCTTTCCGGGTAAGTTTTGTGATGTAGGCCATGCCCCGGCCCCTCTTAGCAAGAGGCACCTGTACTACGACTCCTGTTTCCAGTAGGGTCTGTACCACCGAATGTAGAGTGTTTGCCTTTGTCTGGTCCAACGGGATGTCTGTCAGGCAAAATCGATGAGGGGGACGGTTTTTGAAGGCTATGGCGTAACCTCGAGTGACGACTTCCCATACCCAGGCATCTGAAGTGGTCTTCAACCATTCCTGGGTATACCCTAGAAGCCGGCCCCCCACCCTGGGATCCACCAGGGGGAGGCCCGCCCCGTCATGCGGCAGGCTTATCCGTCTTGGACGCTGGCAGATGGGCATCCCAGGCTCTTTTGGGCTTCGGCTTACCAGGTTTGGAAGTGCGGGCCTGCTTGTTGTACGCCTGACCTTTTGCTTTACCTGAAGGACGAAAAGGGCAAAAGGAAGTACCTTTAGTCTTTGACACAGAAGGAGCGGTACTTGGCAGACAGGCAGTTTTGGCAGTAGCCAAGTCAGCCACTATCTTATTTAAGTCCTCCCCAAACAGAATATCTCCCTTGAAAGGGAGTACCTCCAGGGTTTTTCTAGAGTCCAGATCCACAGACCAGGATCTCAGCCACAATATCCGGTGAGCCAGGCCTGATGTAGTAGAAGCCTTGGCTGCTAGAATACCGGCATCAGAAGCCGCCTCTTTAATATAGTGAGAAGCTGTGACAATATATGACAAGCATTGTCTAGCATGGTCAGAAGAGATTTCAGCTTCCAACTCTAGGGCCCATGCTTCAATAGCCCCTGCAGTGTTGCTGCAATAGAGGGCCTTTGTGCAGCACATGTGAGGGTGTAAATCGCTTTCAGACAACCATCCACACTTTTATCCGTAGGCTCTTTTAGAGACGTGACAGTAGTGACAGGTAGAGCTGAGGAAACCACCATTCTAGCCACATGTGAGTCTATTGGAGGAGGTGTTTCCCAATTTTTAGACAGCTCTGGCGCGAGGGGATAGCGAGCCAACATCTTCTTTGAGACACAAACTTCTTTCCCGGGTTTCCCCAGGGTTCCTGACGTATCTCCACTAGGTGGTCAGAGTGAGGTAAAACTTGTTTAACCACCTTCTGATGCTTGAACCTATCTGGTTTCTTAGGAGGGACGGATGGCTCGGGATCATCCGTAATCTGTAAAATAAACTTAATAGCCTCCAAAAGATCAGGAACATCCACATGTGAACTACCCTCCCCATCAGCAGTATCTGTGTCACAATCTGTGGGGTCAGTGTAAGCGCCATCTTCATCAGACGAGGTGTCAGTGACAGCAGTGGATTGTGAGGAGATAAGAGCTCGCTTAGAGAACCCCTTGGTCTTAGGCGAGCGAGGGTCAGACTTTTTAGTAGTCAAGGACTGGTTCAACTTCTTCAATTGAGCAGACAAATTATCCGCCCACAGCGGGTTAGCTGCGGGGACCACACACAGTTGCACCGGCATAGGAGGTCCCATAGGGGGGTTAGTTTAGTAACTAGCGTATGTAGAAACGTGGAGAAAGTAGAGATGAGCGGGTTCGGTTCCTCGGAATCCGAACCCGCCCGAACTTCAGTTTTTTTTACACGGGTCCGAGCGACTCGGATCTTCCCGCCTTGCTCGGTTAACCCGAGCGCGCCCGAACGTCATCATCACGCTGTCGGATTCTCGCGAGGCTCGGATTCTATCGCGAGACTCGGATTCTATATAAGGAGCCGCGCGTCGCCGCCATTTTTCACACGTGCATTGAGATTCATAGGGAGAGGACGTGTCTGGCGTCCTCTCCGTTTATAGAGATTCGAGAAGAGAGTGAGACAGAGAGAGACACAGTAGTAATTTGGGGAGCATTAGGAGGAGTACTACTACTACTAGTACTTGCTGAAGTGATAGAGAGAGATAGTGTGACTGTATTATCTGACTTGTGGGGGAGACACTGACAGTGGGGAGCAGTTAGAGTCTGAGAGCAGGACTCAGGACTCAGGAGTACATATAACGTACAGTGCACACTTTTGCTGCCAGAGTGCCAGCCACACTGCCATTGTTTGTGACCACACTGACCACCAGTATAATATATATTGTGACTGTCTGCTTAGGACTCAGGAGTACTACTTGCAAGTTGCTGATAGTGTGACCAGTGACCTGACCACCAGTTTAATAATCACCACCAGTTTATGAGTTTAATATATATTATATATATATATATATATAATTGTATATAATATATATATAATATTGTATACCACCTAGCACCTACCCGTGTTTTTTTTTTTTTTCTTTCTTCTTTATACATACTACTATAGTAGCTTACTGTAGCAGTCTGCGGTGCTGCTGAGCTGACAGTGTCCAGCAGGTCCGTCATCAGTCATTACATAATAAATATATAATATATACCTGTCCGGCTGCAGTACTAGTGATATTATATATACATATATATTGATTTCATCTCATTATCATCCAGTCTATATTATCAGCAGACACAGTACGTTAGTCCACGGCTGTAGCTACCTCTGTGTCGGCACTCGGCAGTCCATCCATAATTGTATACCACCTACCCGTGTTTTTTTTTTTTTCTTTCTTCTTTACACATACTACTATAGTAGCTTACTGTAGCAGTCTGCGGTGCTGCTGAGCTGACAGTGTCCAGCAGGTCCGTCATCAGTCATTACATAATAAATATATAATATATACCTGTCCGGCTGCAGTACTAGTGATATTATATATACATATATATTGATTTCATCTCATTATCATCCAGTCTATATTATCAGCAGACACAGTACGTTAGTCCACGGCTGTAGCTACCTCTGTGTCGGCACTCGGCAGTCCATCCATAATTGTATACCACCTACCCGTGGTTGTTTTTTTTTCTTTCTTCTTTATACATACTACTATAGTAGCTTACTGTAGCAGTCTGCGGTGCTGCTGAGCTGACAGTGTCCAGCAGGTCCGTCATCAGTCATTACATAATAAATATATAATATATACCTGTCCGGCTGCAGTACTAGTGATATTATATATACATATATATTGATTTCATCTCATTATCATCCAGTCTATATTAGCAGCAGACACAGTACGGTAGTCCACGGCTGTAGCTACCTCTGTGTCGGCACTCGGCAGTCCATCCATAATTGTATACCACCTACCCGTGGTTGTTTTTTTTTCTTTCTTCTTTATACATACTACTATAGTAGCTTACTGTAGCAGTCTGCGGTGCTGCTGAGCTGACAGTGTCCAGCAGGTCCGTCATCAGTCATTACATAATAAATATATAATATATACCTGTCCGGCTGCAGTACTAGTGATATTATATATACATATATATATTGATTTCATCTCATTATCATCCAGTCTATATTATCAGCAGACACAGTACGTTAGTCCACGGCTGTAGCTACCTCTGTGTCGGCACTCGGCAGTCCATCCATAATTGTATACCACCTACCCGTGGTTGTTTTTTTTTTCTTTCTTCTTTATACATACTACTATAGTAGCTTACTGTAGCAGTCTGCGGTGCTGCTGAGCTGACAGTGTCCAGCAGGTCCGTCATCAGTCATTACATAATAAATATATAATATATACCTGTCCGGCTGCAGTACTAGTGATATTATATATACATATATATTGATTTCATCTCATTATCATCCAGTCTATATTAGCAGCAGACACAGTACGGTAGTCCACGGCTGTAGCTACCTCTGTGTCGGCACTCGGCAGTTCATCCATAAGTATACTAGTATCCACCCATCTCCATTGTTTACCTGAGGTGCCTTTTAGTTGTGCCTATTAAAATATGGAGAACAAAAATGTTGAGGTTCCAAAATTAGGGAAAGATCAAGATCCACTTCCACCTCGTGCTGAAGCTGCTGCCACTAGTCATGGCCGAGACGATGAAATGCCAGCAACGTCGTCTGCCAAGGCCGATGCCCAATGTCATAGTACAGAGCATGTAAAATCCAAAACACCAAATATCAGTAAAAAAAGGACTCCAAAACCTAAAATAAAATTGTCGGAGGAGAAGCGTAAACTTGCCAATATGCCATTTACCACACGGAGTGGCAAGGAACGGCTGAGGTCCTGGCCTATGTTCATGGCTAGTGGTTCAGCTTCACATGAGGATGGAAGCACTCAGCCTCTCGCTAGAAAAATGAAAAGACTCAAGCTGGCAAAAGCACCGCAAAGAACTGTGCGTTCTTCGAAATCCCAAATCCACAAGGAGAGTCCAATTGTGTCGGTTGCGATGCCTGACCTTCCCAACACTGGACGTGAAGAGCATGCGCCTTCCACCATTTGCACGCCCCCTGCAAGTGCTGGAAGGAGCACCCGCAGTCCAGTTCCTGATAGTCAGATTGAAGATGTCAGTGCTGAAGTACACCAGGATGAGGAGGATATGGGTGTTGCTGGCGCTGGGGAGGAAATTGACCAGGAGGATTCTGATGGTGAGGTGGTTTGTTTAAGTCAGGCACCCGGGGAGACACCTGTTGTCCGTGGGAGGAATATGGCCATTGACATGCCTGGTGAAAATACCAAAAAAATCAGCTCTTCGGTGTGGAAGTATTTCAACAGAAATGCGGACAACAGGTGTCAAGCCGTGTGTTGCCTTTGTCAAGCTGTAATAAGTAGGGGTAAGGACGTTAAACACCTCGGAACATCCTCCCTTATACGTCACCTGCAGCGCATTCATAATAAGTCAGTGACAAGTTCAAAAACTTTGGGTGACAGCGGAAGCAGTCCACTGACCAGTAAATCCCTTCCTCTTGTAACCAAGCTCACGCAAACCACCCCACCAACTCCCTCAGTGTCAATTTCCTCCTTCCCCAGGAATGCCAATAGTCCTGCATGCCATGTCACTGGCAATTCTGACGAGTCCTCTCCTGCCTGGGATTCCTCCAATGCATCCTTGAGTGTAATGCCTACTGCTGCTGGCGCTGCTGTTGTTGCTGCTGGGAGTCGATGGTCATCCCAGAGGGGAAGTCGTAAGCCCACTTGTACTACTTCCAGTAAGCAATTGACTGTCCAACAGTCCTTTGCGAGGAAGATGAAATATCACAGCAGTCATCCTGCTGCAAAGCGGATAACTGAGGCCTTGACAACTATGTTGGTGTTAGACGTGCGTCCGGTATCCGCCGTTAGTTCACAGGGAACTAGACAATTTCTTGAGGTAGTGTGCCCCTGTTACCAAATACCATCTAGGTTCCACTTCTCTAGGCAGGCGATACCGAGAATGTACACGGATGTCAGAAAAAGACTCACCAGTGTCCTAAAAAATGCAGTTGTACCCAATGTCCACTTAACCACGGACATGTGGACAAGTGGAGCAGGGCAGGGTCAGGACTATATGACTGTGACAGCCCACTGGGTAGATGTATGGACTCCCGCCGCAAGAACAGCAGCGGCGGCACCAGTAGCAGCATCTCGCAAACGCCAACTCTTTCCTAGGCAGGCTACGCTTTGTATCACTGCTTTCCAGAATACGCACACAGCTGAAAACCTCTTACGGCAACTGAGGAAGATCATCGCGGAATGGCTTACCCCAATTGGACTCTCCTGTGGATTTGTGGCATCGGACAACGCCAGCAATATTGTGTGTGCATTAAATATGGGCAAATTCCAGCACGTCCCATGTTTTGCACATACCTTGAATTTGGTGGTGCAGAATTTTTTAAAAAACGACAGGGGTGTGCAAGAGATGCTGTCGGTGGCCAGAAGAATTGCGGGACACTTTCGGCGTACAGGCACCACGTACAGAAGACTGGAGCACCACCAAAAACAACTGAACCTGCCCTGCCATCATCTGAAGCAAGAAGTGGTAACGAGGTGGAATTCAACCCTCTATATGCTTCAGAGGTTGGAGGAGCAGCAAAAGGCCATTCAAGCCTATACAATTCAGCACGATATAGGAGGTGGAATGCACCTGTCTCAAGCGCAGTGGAGAATGATTTCAACATTGTGCAAGGTTCTGATGCCCTTTGAACTTGCCACACGTGAAGTCAGTTCAGACACTGCCAGCCTGAGTCAGGTCATTCCCCTCATCAGGCTTTTGCAGAAGAATCTGGAGACATTGAAGGAGGAGCTAACACAGAGCGATTCCGCTAGGCATGTGGGACTTGTGGATGGAGCCCTTAATTCGCTTAACAAGGATTCACGGGTGGTCAATCTGTTGAAATCAGAGCACTACATTTTGGCCACCATGCTCGATCCTAGATTTAAAGCCTACCTTGGATCTCTCTTTCCGGCAGACACAAGTCTGCTGGGGTTCAAAGACCTGCTGGTGAGAAAATTGTCAAGTCAAGCGGAACGCGACCTGTCAACATCTCCTCCTTCACATTCTCCCGCAACTGGGGGTGCGAGGAAAAGGCCCAGAATTCCGAGCCCACCCGCTGGCGGTGATGCAGGGCAGTCTGGAGCGACTGCTGATGCTGACATCTGGTCCGGACTGAAGGACCTGACAACGATTACGGACATGTCGTCTACTGTCACTGCATATGATTCTCTCACCATTGAAAGAATGGTGGAGGATTATATGAGTGACCGCATCCAAGTAGGCATGTCACACAGTCCGTACTTATACTGGCAGGAAAAAGAGGCAATTTGGAGGCCCTTGCACAAACTGGCTTTATTCTACCTAAGTTGCCCTCCCACAAGTGTGTACTCCGAAAGAGTGTTTAGTGCCGCCGCTCACCTTGTCAGCAATCGGCGTACGAGGTTACATCCAGAAAATGTGGAGAAGATGATGTTCATTAAAATGAATTATAATCAATTCCTCCGTGGAGACATTGACCAGCAGCAATTGCCTCCACAAAGTACACAGGGAGCTGAGATGGTGGATTCCAGTGGGGACGAATTGATAATCTGTGAGGAGGGGGATGTACACGGTGATATATCGGAGGATGATGATGAGGTGGACATCTTGCCTCTGTAGAGCCAGTTTGTGCAAGGAGAGATTAATTGCTTCTTTTTAGGTGGGGGTCCAAACCAACCCGTCATTTCAGTCACAGTCGTGTGGCAGACCCTGTCACTGAAATGATGGGTTGGTTAAAGTGTGCATGTCCTGTTTATACAACATAAGGGTGGGTGGGAGGGCCCAAGGACAATTCCATCTTGCACCTCTTTTTTCTTTAATTTTTCTTTGCGTCATGTGCTGTTTGGGGAGTATTTTTTGGAAGGGCCATCCTGCGTGACACTGCAGTGCCACTCCTAGATGGGCCCGGTGTTTGTGTCGGCCACTAGGGTCGCTTATCTTACTCACACAGCTACCTCATTGCGCCTCTTTTTTTCTTTGCGTCATGTGCTGTTTGGGGAGGGTTTTTTGGAAGGGACATCCTGCGTGACACTGCAGTGCCACTCCTAGATGGGCCCGGTGTTTGTGTCGGCCACTAGGGTCGCTTATCTTACTCACACAGCTACCTCATTGCGCCTCTTTTTTTCTTTGCGTCATGTGCTGTTTGGGGAGGGTTTTTTGGAAGGGCCATCCTGCGTGACACTGCAGTGCCACTCCTAGATGGGCTAGGTGTTTGTGTCGGCCACTAGGGTCGCTTAGCTTACTCACACAGCTATCTCATTGCGCCTCTTTTTTTCTTCTTTGCATCATGTGCTGTTTGGGGAGTGTTTTTTGGAAGGGCCATCCTGCGTGACACTGCAGTGCCACTCCTAGATGGGCCCGGTGTTTGTGTCGGCCACTAGGGTCGCTTATCTTACTCACACAGCTACCTCATTGCGCCTCTTTTTTTCTTTGCGTCATGTGCTGTTTGGGGAGGGTTTTTTGGAAGGGACATCCTGCGTGACACTGCAGTGCCACTCCTAGATGGGCCCGGTGTTTGTGTCGGCCACTAGGGTCGCTTATCTTACTCACACAGCTACCTCATTGCGCCTCTTTTTTTCTTTGCGTCATGTGCTGTTTGGGGAGGGTTTTTTGGAAGGGCCATCCTGCGTGACACTGCAGTGCCACTCCTAGATGGGCCAGGTGTTTTTTTATCGGCCACTAGGGTCGCTTAGCTTACTCACACAGCTACCTCATTGCGCCTCTTTTTTTCTTCTTTGCGTCATGTGCTGTTTGGGGAGTGTTTTTTGGAAGGGCCATCCTGCTTGACACTGCAGTGCCACTCCTAGATGGGCCAGGTGTTTGTGTCGGCCACTAGGGTCGCTTAGCTTACTCACACAGCTACCTCATTGCGCCTCTTTTTTTCTTCTTTGCGTCATGTGCTGTTTGGGGAGTGTTTTTTGGAAGGGCCATCCTGCGTGACACTGCAGTGCCACTCCTAGATGGGCCAGGTGTTTGTGTCGGCCACTAGGTTCGCTTAGCTTACTCACACAGCTACCTCATTGCGCCTCTTTTTTTCTTCTTTGCGTCATGTGCTGTTTGGGGAGTGTTTTTTGGAAGGGCCATCCTGCGTGACACTGCAGTGCCACTCCTAGATGGGCCAGGTGTTTGTGTCGGCCACTAGGGTCGCTTAGCTTACTCACACAGCTACCTCATTGCGCCTCTTTTTTTCTTCTTTGCGTCATGTGCTGTTTGGGGAGTGTTTTTTGGAAGGGCCATCCTGCGTGACACTGCAGTGCCACTCCTAGATGGGCCAGGTGTTTGTGTCGGCCACTAGGGTCGCTTAGCTTACTCACACAGCTACCTCATTGCGCCTCTTTTTTTCTTCTTTGCGTCATGTGCTGTTTGGGGAGTGTTTTTTGGAAGGGCCATCCTGCGTGACACTGCAGTGCCACTCCTAGATGGGCCAGGTGTTTGTGTCGGCCACTAGGGTCGCTTAGCTTACTCACACAGCTACCTCATTGTGCCTCTATTTTTCTTCTTTGCGTCATGTGCTGTTTGGGGAGTGTTTTTTGGAAGGGCCATCCTGCGTGACACTGCAGTGCCACTCCTAGATGGGCCAGGTGTTTGTGTCGGCCACTAGGGTCGCTTAGCTTAGTCATCCAGCGACCTCGGTGCAAATTTTAGGACTAAAAATAATATTGTGAGGTGTGAGGTATTCAGAATAGACTGAAAATGAGTGGAAATTATGGTTTTTGAGGTTAATAATACTTTGGGATCAAAATGACCCCCAAATTCTATGATTTAAGCTGTTTTTTTGTGTTTTTTGAAAAAAACACCCGAATCCAAAACACACCCGAATCCGACAAAAAAAATTCGGTGAGGTTTTGCCAAAACGCGGTCGAACCCAAAACACGGCCGCGGAACCGAACCCAAAACCAAAACACAAAACCCGAAAAATTTCAAGTGCACATCTCTAGGAGAAAGTAGCCCACGGTGGGTCATTATGTACCCCCGTTGTTACAATCCCACTGGGGGGCCAGGAGCCCCCAGAACCAGAACCCACAGCTGCTATATTTTCCTCATAGATATCTGTGGCTTCAGCAACACTGGCAGTGTGTTCAGCCCCAGAACCGTTACCCTCAGAAGCAGACATGATATAACTTGCAGTATCAGGTAACACAGTACAATTGACAGCAGCACAATACCTCTTACCCAAACCCCTGTGCAGTGTAGTCAGCACTAGCAGAGATATAAAGGAGAGATATGGTGACTAAAATCACAGAGAAAAATATGTATTAAAGTATATCTTTGTGAAAATCCTATATCAATATAAAACCTGACGCACCAAGCCCCCTCAGGTTATAGAATATAGGGATAGCAAGTTGAGTTAAAGACACGAAATGGACACCACTCAGCTAGCTAATGCACACACAGATAGTCACAGTTTGTACAATGCAGAGGTTATTACTAACAATAATACTACACTGGACTAGCTTATA
Source organism: Pseudophryne corroboree (assembly GCF_028390025.1). Taxonomy (NCBI): domain Eukaryota; kingdom Metazoa; phylum Chordata; class Amphibia; order Anura; family Myobatrachidae; genus Pseudophryne; species Pseudophryne corroboree. The sequence continues at coordinate 1,009,841,786 of NC_086444.1, read as the reverse complement.
TATATAGCTATATAGTCAATATATATAATATATAACACTGCACAGTAAGAACTGGATGTATATCACAGGGTAATTGTACTAGAAAACCCTGACGAAATGCACTCTTTCTTAACTAGCACTGCCTAAAAAGGCAGGTAGATTACTTAAGTGTCATGTAAAGTCACAGCACTGACAACCAGGCGGCTTTACACAGGAGGATTTGCCCAAGCAGTCCCAGGAACAGTGAAGCTGAGAGATAATGGCGCCCAGACACTGACAGGGAGTGAGGGAGAGACAGATATGCAGCTCCAGGGTGGGAACATTTGCGGGAAATGGCGCCCTGGGGCTGGGGGAGGGGCTCCAGGTCTAAGCCTTATCCCCTCTGCTGGCAAAACCACCAGGTACTGCGGGCTACTTGTAAAAAGGTTTAGAGAGAAAACCTTACCTGCACCCATGCCCTGGTGATCTAGTGGGATCGCCTGTACTGACACAGTGTCCACCGCCAGCGTGCACGGCCCGCCTCCCACCGGCCACGCCGGATCGCGATAAAGTGCGGGTCCCGCTAGCGGGACCCACTTACCTCCTCCCGAAGTGCGGCCACGCGATCCCGGAGAGCCCCAGCCGTGTGTGACTAACTTGGAAGAAAACCGTAGCCTCCTGCTGTAGGTACCTGGCAATCAGGGCACGGGAGTGTACAGCGCCACTGGGGGAGAGATGGAGCTGCAGCAGGCAATGTCTACTGACATCTAACACAATCTGTGCCTCTGCTGCAGCCCTTGTAGTCTTCTTTTTTCCTCAGAAAAAGCTTTTTCTAGAGCTGCTGTGAGCAGCTCTTCCTGTTACATGCTTGCACTGCAAGCACCAACTACAAACTGAGCTCCTGTGCACGGAGACGGGGTGATATAGGAGGCGGCGCTATGCATCTTGGGAAGAAGGTCAAAGCTTTTGAGCCTGTTGGTGCTTCGGATCAAGATCCTACTCTACACCCCAATGTCTATCCTTGTGGAGCCCAGTGTACCCCGCAGCAGAAATACAAGTGTTGCATATTAAATTAATCAGCACAGTCTTCTAGTCAAATTTTTGGTTAAAAAAAAAAAAGATGCCCAACACTAGCAGAGCTGCATAGGACCTGTCAGCTTACTCACTTCAGGCATCTCCAGCTGCATGACGTATTGAGAATAAATGTATGAGGACACATCTGTATGTCCAGCCCAGGGAGAAGGCATAATTAGCACTTTAGCTATAACCTGCTTCATAAAAAGTGCAGTGTACTGTATGTATTCCAGAAGGCCAGCAATCACAGAAAGCGTTACATGTGGCTTTAGGACCAGCCAGCATGATGAGAATGTGGGCTCCATTCCACAATCCAAATCCCCTGCTCTGCGAAGCAAGTCCAGGAGTCTGGGGGGAGCTGCAATACAGTATTAATAATTACCACTGTAGATGACCAATAGCAGTCCACAGCAAGTGTTCATTATTTCAGTTGTGATACTGATGAGATCTGTAAAACATGCACTGTTAGGAAATATATAGTAAATACTTGGTATAATCAGTAGTACTGAGTTTTTAAGCACACATTCTCCCACCTCATGTTAAGATGCATGTCTCTTTATGCTGATAGCTGCTCTCTGATCTCTGTGGTCCCATGCACTGACTAAGCACTCAGATCCACACAAACAGACTTTGGTAGGATAAGCTGATAACATTTGGTATGGCTAGAAACTCCATTTCACCCCTTATTCTGCTTGTTGTGGGTGCAGCTCTAGTAAAACTCTATTATATACTACAACTTATATACTACAGCTATTGTGTGCTGCTGCCCAGGCCAGGGCTAGGGGGAGATTGTTCCAGACAACTGGAAACCACGCATACATTTGTATGAGAACACTACCAGTCTTTACCCCTGCAATCATAATGGGAACCAGCCAGTCATCAATGAGGCCAGACAGTCTGGCAGTGAATCAAAATTAAACAGCTGCACTCCCATTTGATGTTAGGCTGCCACTTTGCACTGTATGTTACATGTGAGTGAGACATGAGCAGTGTCGGGCTGGGGCATGAAGGGCCCACCGGCGGGGATGCAGTGGTAGGGACTCATGTTTAGGGGCATGGGCAGTCTTCAGAGTGGGTGTGGTCAACTACCACATTGGTTTACCTAATCATTTGAGACTGCGTGGTGTGGGCCCCTTGATAAAATAAATACTGTTAATGCATGCAGAATAATGTACCAGATTAATAACAGGGATGCACTGTATAAAAAAATCCCATAATTCTCTGCAGTATAAATGTAACATATGTATAATGTATAATTCAAGTGCACAGTCTGGAACTGGATTCCTAAAGGAGGAGGAGGTGGGCCCCTAGGCAGTGGGGCCTACTGCGGGTTTCCCCTGTACCCCTGTGGGCCAGTTCAATCCTGGTTGTGTGTTAGATGTGAGGGGGAATCAATGTGTTGAAGAAGTGTGTTATATTGTGGCGTTACCTTTCTTTATAGCAATGAAGGTGGATAGTTATGTATTTTATTTCTTGGTGAGATACTTACATCTTTACAGGTAGACACAGGCATCATCTCATCATGACTATTCTCTTTTTATATCTCTACTTTTATATCCGTCTGTGCTGGTGGATTCTTAAAGATACACTATCTCATATTACTGCTACTTGATAATGCACTTAAACTATATACAGATGTAAGATACTACAGAGTGTACTGTATGTAAGAAAGTGCTACTGAGCTGGGGAAGTAAGGTGAGGGACAAATGTGTTTTAGGGAAGGGGCAACAAAAGTGTCAGAGAAGGAGGTGGGGAAATATAACAGAGAAGGAGCAGGGAATGTTACATTTTATTGTAGCCCCTTCAACTGAGGTTAATCTCTCAGAGAAGCTTGCCGACCAAAAGTTTGTTAAGCTCAGGTTTACATTAGAGGCTACTTTGGAGGTTTTCACAAATTGAACTTTTTCTATCCACAACAGAAGTAAACAGACTGTAACACACTGTAAACACACTGGTTTCTAGTACACCAAAGTACTTGAACGTGTATGTTCTTAATCTTATCATTACTTAATTAAATAAATATTACTAAGAAACAACATTGCTATAAAATAGAATTATGTTGCACCTCAGATATGGTTAAAACTAGTGATGTGCACCGGAAATTTTTCGGGTTTTGTGATTTGGTTTTGGATTCGGTTCCGCAGCCGTGTTTTGGATTCGGACGCGTTTTGGCAAAACCTCCCTGAAAATATTTTGTCGGATTCGGGTGTGTTTTGGATTCATTTTTTTTTTACAAAAACCGCTCAAAAACAGCTTAAATCATAGAATTTGGGGGTCATTTTGATCCCATAGTATTATTAACCTCAATAACCATAATTTCCACTAATTTCCAGTCTATTCTGAACACCTCACACCTCACAATATTATTTTTAGTCCTAAAATTTGCACCAAGGTTGCTGGATGACTAAGCTAAGTGACCCAAGTGGCCGACACATACACCTGGCCCATCTAGGAGTAGCACTGCAGTGTCAGACAGGATGGCCGATTTAAAAAATAGTCCCCAAACAGCTCATGATGCAAAGAAAAAAAGAGGTCACCAAGGTCGCTGGATGGCTAAGCTAAGCAACCCAAGTGGCCGACACAAACACCTGGCCCATCTAGGAGTGGCACTGCAGTGTCAGAAAGGATGGCAGATTTAAAAAACAGTGCACAAACAGCAAATGATGAAAAGAAAAAAAGAGGTGCACCAAGGTCGCTGGATGGCTAAGCTAAGCGACCCAAGTGACCGACACAAACACCTGGCCCATCTAGGAGTGGCACTGCAGTGTCAGACAGGATGGCGCTTCAAAAAATAGTCCCCAAACAGCACATGATGCAAAGATAAATGAAAGAAAAAAGAGGTGCAAGATGGAATTGTCCTTGGGCCGTCCCACCCACCCTTATGTTGTATAAACGGGACATGCACACTTTAACAAACCCATCATTTCAGCGACAGGGTCTGCCACACGACTGTGACTGAAATGACTGGTTGGTTTGGGCCCCCACCAAAAAAGAAGCAATCAATCTCTCCTTGCACAAACTGGCTCTACAGAGGCAAGATGTCCACCTCCTCCTCTTCCTCCGATTCCTCACCCCTTTCACTGTGTACAGCCCCCTCCTCACAGATTATTAATTCTTCCCCACTGGAATCCACCATCTCAGGTCCCTGTGTACTTTCTGGATGCAATTGCTGGTGAATGTCTCGACGGATGAATTGATTATAAGTCATTTTGATGAACATCATCTTCTCCACATTTTCTGTAAGTAACCTCGTATGCCGATTGCTGACAAGGTAAGCGGCTGCACTAAACACTCTTTCGAAGTACACACTGGAGGGGGGAGGGGGGTGCAACTTAGGTAAAATAAAGCCAGTTTGTGCAAGGGCCTCCAAATTGCCTCTTTTTCCTGCCAGTATACGTACGGACTGTCTGCCGTGCCTACTTGGATGCGGTCACTCATATAAACCTCCACCATTCTTTCAATGGTGAGAGAATCATATGCAGTGACAGTAAACGACATGTCAGTAATCGTTGGCAGGTCCTTCAGTCCGGACCAGATGTCAGCACTCGCTCCAGACTGCCCTGCATCACCGCCAGCAGGTGGGCTCGGAATTCTTAGCCTTTTCCTCGCAGCCCCAGTTGCGGGAGAATGTGAAGGAGGAGCTGTTGACGGGTCACATTCCGCTTGACTTGACAAGTGTCTCACCAGCAGGTCTTTGCACCTCTGCAGACTTGTGTCTGCCGGAAAGAGAGATACAACATAGGCTTTAAACCTAGGATCGAGCATGGTGGCCAAAATGTAGTGCTCTGATTTCAACAGATTGACCACCCGTGAATCCTGGTTAAGCAAATTAAGGGCTCCATCCACAACTCCCACATGCCTAGCGGAATCTCTCCGTTTAAGCTCCTCCTTCAATGTCTCCAGCTTTTTCTGCAAAAGCCTGATGAGGGGAATGACCTGACTCAGGCTGGCAGTGTCTGAACTGACTTCACGTGTTGCAAGTTCAAAGGGTTGCAGTACCTTGCACAATGTTGAAATCATTCTCCACTGTGCTTGAGTCAGGTGCATTCCCCCTCCTTTGCCTATATCGTAGGTAGCTGTATAGGCTTGAATGACCTTTTGCTGCTCCTCCATCCTCTGAAGCATATAGAGGGTTGAATTCCACCTCGTTACCACCTCTTGCTTCAGATGATGGCGGGGCACGTTCAGGAGTGTTTGCTGGTGCTCCAGTCTTCGGCACGCGGTGGCTGAATGCCGAAAGTGGCCCGCAATTCTTCGGGCCACCGACAGCATCTCTTGCACGCCCGTCGTTTTTTAAATAATTCTGCACCACCAAATTCAATGTATGTGCAAAACATGGGACGTGCTGGAATTTGCCCAGATGTAATGCACGCACAATATTGGTGGCATTGTCCAATGTCACAAATCCCCAGGAGAGTCCAATTGGGGTAAGCCATTCTGCGATGATGTTCCTCAGTTTCTGTAAGAGGTTGTCAGCTGTGTGCCTCTTATGGAAAGCGGTGATACAAAGCGTAGCCTGCCTAGGAACGAGTTGGCATTTGCGAGATGCTGCTACTGGTGCCGCCGCTGCTGTTCTTGCTGCGGGAGGCAATACATTTACCCAGTGGGCTGTCACAGTCATATAGTCCTGAGTCTGCCCTGCTCCACTTGTCCACATGTCCATGGTTAAGTGGACATTGGGTACAACTGCATTTTTTAGGACACTGGTGACTCTTTTTCTGAGGTCTGTGTTCATTCTAGGTATCGCCTGCCTAGAGAAGTGGAACCTAGCAGGTATTTGGTACCGGGGACACACTAACTCAATAAATTCTCTAATTCCCTGTGAATTAACGGTGGATACCGGACACACGTTTAACACCACCCAGGCTGCCAAGGCCTGAGTTATCTGCTTTGCAGCAGGATGACTGCTGTGATATTTCATCTTCCTCGCAAAGGACTGTTGGACAGCCAATTGCTTACTGGAAGTAGTACAAGTGGTCTTCGGACTTCCCCTCTGGGATGACGATCGACTCCCAGCAGCAACAACAGCAGCGCCAGCAGCAGTAGGCGTTACACTCAAGGATGCATCGGAGGAATCCCAGACAGGAGAGGACTCGTCAGACTTGACAGTGACATGGCCTGCAGGACTATTGGCTTTCCTGTCTAAGGAGGAAATTGACACTGAGGGAGTTGGTGGTGTGGTTTGCAGGAGCTTGGTTACAAGAGGAAGGGATTTAGTTGTCAGTGGACTGCTTCCGCTGTCACCCAAAGTTTTTGAACTTGTCAATGACTTCTGATGAATGCACTCCAGGTGACATATAAGGGAGGATGTTCCTAGGTGGTTAATGTCCTTACCCCTACTTATTACAGCTTGACAAAGGCAAAACACTGCTTGACAAATGTTCTCCGCATTTCTGTTAAAATAATTCCACACCGACGAGGTGATTTTTTTTGGTAATTTGACCAGGCATGTCAAAGGCCATATTCGTCTCATGGACAACAGGTGTCTCCCAGGGCGCCTGACTTAAACAAACCACCTCACCATCAGAATCCTCCTTGTCAATTTCCTCCTCAGCGCTAGCAACACCCATATCCTCATCCTGGTGTACTTCAACAGTGACATCTTCAATTTGACTATCAGGAACTGGACTGCGGGTGCTCCTTCCAGCACTTGCAGGGGGCGTGCAAACGGTGGAAGGCGCCACCTCTTCCCGTCCAGTGTTGGGAAGGTCAGGCATCGCAACCGACACAATTGGACTCTCCTTGGGGATTTGTGATTTAGAAGAACGCACAGTTCTTTGCTGTGCTTTTGCCAGCTTAAGTCTTTTCATTTTTCTAGCAAGAGGATGAGTGCTTCCATCCTCATGTGGATCTGAACCACTAGCCATGAACATAGGCCAGGGCCTCAGTCGTTCTTTGCCACTCTGTGTCGTAAATGGCATATTGGCAAGTTTACGCTTCACATCAGACGCTTTTCATTTAGATTTTTGGGTAATTTTACTGAACTTTTGTCCTTTGGATTTTACATGCTCTCTACTATGACATTGGGCATCGGCCTTGGCAGACGACGTTGATGGCATTTCATCGTCTCGGCCATGACTAGTGGCAGCAGCTTCAGCACGAGGTGGAAGTGGATCTTGATCTTTCCCTATTTTACCCTCCACATTTTTGTTCTCCATTTTTTAATGTGTGGAATTATATGCCAGTAATATATCAATAGCAATGGCCTACTGTACCGTACTGCTATATATTATATACTGGTGGTCAGCAAAATTCTGCACTGTCCTCCTACTATATATACTGTGCACAACTAAAATGCACCACAGGTATGGATGGATAATATACTTGACGAAACAGAGGTAGGTAGAGCAGTGGCCTACTGTACCATACTGCTATATATTATATACTGGTGGTCAGCAAAATTCTGCACTGTCCTCCTACTATATAATACTGCGCACAACTAAAATGCACCACATGTATGGATGGATAGTATACTTGATGACACAGAGGTAGGTAGAGCAGTGGCCTACTGTACCGTACTGCTATATGTTATATACTGGTAGTCAGCAAAATTCTGCACTGTCCTCCTACTAAATAATACTGCATACAACTAAAATGCACCACAGGTATGGATGGATAGTATATTTGACGACACAGAGGTAGTTAGAGCAGTGGCCTACTGTGCCGTACTGCTATATATTATATACTGGTGGTCAGCAAAATTCTGCACTGTCCTCCTACTATATGTACTGCGCACAACTAAAATGCACCACAGGTATGGATGGATAGTATACTTGATGACACAGAGGTAGGTAGAGCAGTGGACTACTGCACCATACTGCTATATATTATATACTGGTGGTCAGCAAAATTCTGCACTGTCCTCCTACTATATAATACTGCGCACAACTAAAATGCACCACAGGTATGGATGGATAGTATACTTGACGACACAGAGGTAGGTAGAGCAGTGAACTACTGTGCCGTACTGCTATATATTATATACTGGTGGTCAGCAAAATTCTGCACTGTCCTCCGACTATATATACTGTGCACAACTAAAATGCACCACAGGTATGGATGGATAGTATACTTGACGACACAGAAGTAGGTAGAGCAGTGGACCACTGTACCGTACTGCTATATATTATATACTGGTGGTCAGCAAAATTCTGCACTGTCCTCCTACTATATAATACTGCGCACAACTAAAATGCACCACAGGTATAGATGGATAGTATACTTGACGACACAGAGGTACGTAGAGCAGTGGACTGCTGTACCGTACTGCTATATATTATATACTGGTGGTCAGCAAAATTCTGCACTGTCCTCCTACTATATAATACTGCACACAACTTAAATGCACCACAGATATGGATGGATAGTATACTTGACGACACAGAGGTACGTAGAGCAGTGGCCTACTGTACCGTACTGCTATATATTATATACTAGTGGTCAGCAAAATTCTGCACTGTCCTCCTACTATATGTACTGCGCACAACTAAAATGCACCACAGGCATGGATGGATAGTATACTTGACGACACAGAGGTAGGCAGAGCAGTGGACTACTGTACCATACTGCTTTATATTATATACTGGTGGTCAGCAAAATTCTGCACTGTCCTCCTACTATATAATACTGCGCACAACTAAAATGCACCACAAGTATGGATGGATAGTATACTTGACGACACAGAGGTAGGTATAGCAGTGGACTACTCTACCGTACTGCTATATATTATATACTGCTGGTCAGCAAAATTCTGCACTGTCCTCCTACTATATAATACTGCACACATCTAAAATGCACCACAGGTATGGATGGATAGTATACTTGACGACACAGAGGTAGGTAGAGCAGTGGCCTACTGTACCGTACTGCTATATATTATATACTGGTGGTCAGCAAAATTCTGCACTGTCCTCCTACTATATAATATTGCACACAACTAAAACGCACCACAGGTATGGATGGATAGTATACTTGACAACACAGAGGTAGGTAGAGCAGTGGCCTACTGTACCATATTGCTATATATTATATACTGGTGGTCAGCAAAATTCTGCACTGTCCTCCTACTATATATACTGCACACAACTAAAATGCACCACAGGTATGGATGGATAGTATACTTCAGTGCCGTAACTAGACATTTTAGCGCTGTGTGCAAGAAACAGCATCGGCGCCCCCCCCCCCCCCCCCCCCCATCACAACCACTACCACCACCATATTTAAAATAGGGTAGTGCGCGCCATAGGCTTTGTAGGGAAGAGGTGTGGCCAAAATAATACCAATTCATATTACGCTGTACAGTAGTCTCCATTATTAAAATTACGCTGCACAGTAGCGCTACTTACAAACAGGTAGACCCCTTTTACAAATTACTCCAGGTAGAGCCCCTATCACACATTATGGCAGGCAGAGCTCCCTTTTACAAATTACGGCAGGTAGAGTCCCCCTTTTACACGTTACAGCAGGCAGAGTCCCCTTTTACATGTTACAGCAGGTAGAGTCCACTTTTGCACAGTACGGCAGGTAGAGTCCCCTTTTACACAGTACGGCAGGTAGAGTCCCCTTTTACACAGTACAGCAGGTAGAGTCACATGAGAGAGGGAGGGAGAGAGAGTTAGAGTTGGTAGGGAGAAAGAAAGAAAGAAAGAAAGAAAGAAAGAAAGAAAGAAAGAAAGAAAGAAAGAAAGAAAGAAAGAAAGAAAGAAAGAAAGGTGGCAGGTAGAGAGACAGAGTGAGTGGTGGTAAGGAGACAGAGGGAGGGGTGGGAGGGGGAGAGAGGGGGGGGGAGACACACACTGCGGTACCTATGCGATGATGGCTGGAGTGCAGGTAGTCTGTCTACCCAGCGATATCTGCTGTAAAGTACACACTCCTTTACTGTACCCATCTAACTCCCTTCACTACTCTCATTATGTGACTATATTGCTTACTCCCCCTCAATACCAGCCTCTATATTTTTACTTCCTCTTTAGCTACCTCATTCCCCATCTAGTCCCATTTTACCTGACTACAACTTCCCCCCTCATTACCATCACCCTCTTCTTTACCTCACTCTATCCCTTCTTCATTTTCTCCCCCTCTTTAACAGCATCTGTAGTTTTAGCATCTCCCCACGTACTTGCCTCTTTGTTTCTTTCCTCAACCTTCTTCCCTCCATAAGTGCTAGTGAAAAAGCACCTTGCCTCATGCAGACAGTATTGCCCACTCCAGCCCAAGAAAGGATACTTTAGAGTCCGTAATTGGTTCCAGAGCCGACTGAGGATGGAGGGTGGACAGGGCCAGTTCTAGATCCCTGTAGAGCCCCTTAACAAAAAATCTATACTGTTTTTTGTGTGTAGTACATAAAAATACACCTTACCTATATGTTGGTTTCTCTGCAATGGGGAACCTTTGAAGAAACTGATCCTTCATGGGCAGACGGTGCCATCAGTCGCTATTCATGTAGGAGATCACCTGGTCCTGAAGACGTCTGTTTGTGTAGGAATATAACAAATGTCATCCTCATATAACAGACGTTCAATGAGACTCGTACACTCTGTTTCAACACCTGCTCTGTGTCCCCAGTCTCCTGCCCCTTCAGCCTCTTGCCCAATCTTTTCAGTCTTTTCTTTCCTGCTACTACCCTGTCTCCTGCCATCATGCCAGCTTTCTGCCTCCTTTCCAGCCTCCTGTAACGGCATTCTCTTGTCCCCATGTAACTGCATCCACCTGTCCCCATGTAACTGCATCCACCTGTCCCCATGTAACTGCATCCACCTGTCCCCATGTAACTGCATCCACCTGTCCCCATGTAACTGCATCCACCTGTCCCCATGTAACTGCAGCCATCTTTTCCCATTGTAAATGCACCCCTCCTGTCCCCATGTAAATGCAGTCTCCTGTAACCATGTAAATGCACTCCCCCTGCCCCTATGTAAATGCACCCCCCTCCTGTCCCTATGTAAATGCACCCCCCTCCTGTCCCCATGAAAATGCACACCCCTGTCCCCACGTAAACGCACTCCCCCTGTCCCCATGTAAATGCCCCCCTGTCCCAATGTAAATGCACCCCCCTGTTGTGATGTAAATGCACTCCCCCTGTCCCCATGTAAATGCCCCCCTGTCCCAATGTAAATGCACCCCCCTGTTGTGATGTAAATGCACTCCCCCTGTCCTCATGTAAATGCTCCTCCCTGTTGCCATGTAAATGTACCCCCTCCTGTCCCCATGTAAATGCACCCCCCCTCCTGTCCCCATGTAAATGCACTCCCCCTGCCCCCGTGTAAATGCACCCCCACCCCCTTCCCCCATGTAAATGCACCCCCACCTCCTGTCCCCATATAAATGCACCCCCACCTCCTGTCCCCATGTAAATGCACCTCCCGTCCCCATGTAAACACACTCTCCCTACCCCAATGTAAATGCACCCCCACCTCCTGTCTCCATGTAAATGGACCCCTCTGTCCCCTGTGAGACTCCTCCAACTTACCTCTGTCTCGGACAGCCTGCATGCTCCTCTACTTAATCCTCTGTGCACTGTGACACTGGCTGTACTGGTGCTGCTGTGCTGGGGCGGGCTGAGGCGGCTTGTGGCTGGGATATGCTGGCGGGTCCTTCCCACTTCGATGCGCTGTACAGTTGAGCAGAGGCGGCCTGCGGCTGGGATGTGCTGACGGGTCCTCTCCGCTCCGATGCGCTGTACAGTGGAGCAGAGGTGGCCCGTTGCTGGGATGTGCTGGCGGGTCCACCCCGCTCCGATTCGCTGTACAGTGGAGCAGAGGTGGCCCGTTGCTGGGATGTGCTGGCGGGTCCACCCCGCTCCGATGCGCTATACGGTGGAGCTGAGGGGGCCTGCGGCTGGGATGTGCTGGTGGGTCCTCACTGCTCTGATGCTCCGTACAGTGGAGGTGAGCCTGGTGTACTGAGGCTGTCTGGGACTTGAATGCATCGGCTGGCCCTTGGCGCTCCGGCACTTCAGTGCGTGACGTTATGGCGCTGGAAATGGAGCCTGCAGTTTCAGCAATGTCCGACTGAAGGTACGGAAACAGGGCAGTGAAAGTGCGCTCCCCAGGGCACTGCGCTGTGTGCGAGGCACCACTCGCATACACCTAGTTATGGCCCTGGTATACTTGACGACACAGAGGTAGGTACAGCAGTGGCCTACTGTACCGTACTGCTATAAATTATATACTGGTGGACAGCAAAATTCTGCACTGTCCTCCTACTATATATACTGTGCACAACTAAAATGCACCACAGGTATGGATGGATAGTATACTTGACGACACAGAAGTAGCTAGAGCAGTGGCCTACTGTACCGTACTGCTATAAATTATATACTGGTGGACAGCAAAATTCTGCACTGTCCTCCTACTATATATACTGCGCACAACTAAAATGCACCACAGGTATGGATGGATAGTATACTTGACGACACAGAGATACGTAGAGCAGTGGACTACTGTACCATACTGCTATATATTATATACTGGTGGTCAGCAAAATTCTGCACTGTCCTCCTACTATATATAATACTGCACACAACTAAAATGCACCACAGGTATGGATGGATAGTATACTTGACGACACAGAGGTAGGTAGAGCAGTGGCCTACTGTACCATACTGCTATATATTATATACTGGTGGTCAGCAAAATTCTGCACTGTCCTCCTACTATATGTACTGCGCACAACTAAAATGCACCACAGGTATGGATGGATAGTATACTTGACGACACAGAGGTAGGTAGAGCAGTGGACTACTGTACCATACTGCTATATATTATATACTGGTGGTCAGCAAAATTCTGCACTGTCCTCCTACTATATAATACTGCGCACAACTAAAATGCACCACAGGTATGGATGGATAGTATACTTGACGACACAGAGGTAGGTAGAGCAGTGGACTACTGTACCGTACTGCTATATATTATATACTGCTGGTCAGCAAAATTCTGCACTGTCCTCCTACTATATAATACTGCACACAACTAAAATGCACCACAGGTATGGATGGATAGTATACTTGACGACACAGAGGTAGGTAGAGCAGTGGCCTACTGTACCATACTGCTATATATTATATACTGGTGGTCAGCAAAATTCTGCACTGTCCTCCTACTATATAATACTGCACACAACTAAAATGCACCACAGGTATGGATGAATAGTATACTTGACGACACAGAGGTAGGTAGAGCAGTGGACTACTGTACCATACTGCTATATATTATATACTGGTGGTCAGCAAAATTCTGCACTGTCCTCCTACTATATAATACTGCGCACAACTAAAATGCACCACAGGTATGGATGGATAGTATACTTGATGACACAGAGGTAGGTAGAGCAGTGGACTACTGTACCGTACTGCTATATATTATATACTGCTGGTCAGCAAAATTCTGCACTGTCCTCCTACTATATAATACTGCACACAACTAAAATGCACCACAGGTATGGATGAATAGTATACTTGACGACACAGAGGTAGGTAGAGCAGTGGACTACTGTACCATACTGCTATATATTATATACTGGTGGTCAGCAAAATTCTGCACTGTCCTCCTACTATATAATACTGCGCACAACTAAAATGCACCACAGGTATGGATGGATAGTATACTTGACGGCACAGAGGTAGGTAGAGCAGTGGACTACTGTACCATACTGCTATATATTATATACTGGTGGTCAGCAAAATTCTGCACTGTCCTCCTACTAGATATACTGCACACAACTAAAATGCACCACAGGTATGGATGGATAGTATACTTGACGACACAGAGGTAGGTAGAGCAGTGGCCTACTGTACCGTACTGCTATAAATTATATACTGGTGGACAGCAAAATTCTGCACTGTCCTCCTACTATATAATATTGTGCACAACTAAAATGCACCACGGGTATGGATGGATAGTATACTTGAAAACGTAGAGGTAGGTAGAGCAGTGGCCTACTATACCATACTACTATATATTATATACTGGTGGTCAGCAAAATTCTGCACTGTCCTCCTACTATATATACTGTGCACAACTAAAATGCACCACAGGTATGGATGGATAGTATACTTGACGACACAGAAGTAGGTAGAGCAGTGGACTACTGTACCTTACTGCTATATATTATATACTGGTGGTCAGCAAAATTCTGCACTGTCCTCCTACTATATATACTGTGCACAACTAAAATGCACCACAGGTATGGATGGATAGTATACTTGACGACACAGAGGTACGTAGAGCAGTGGACTACTGTACCATACTGCTATATATTATATACTGGTGGTCAGCAAAATTCTGCACTGTCCTCCTACTATATAATACTGTGCACAACTAAAATGCACCACAGGTATGGATGGATAGTATATTTGACGACACAGAGGTAGGTAGAGCAGTGGACTACTTTACCGTACTGCTATATATTATATACTGCTGGTCAGCAAAATTCTGCACTGTCCTCCTACTATATAATACTGTGCACAACTAAAATGCACCACAGGTATGGATGGATAGTATACTTGACGACACAGAGGTAGGTAGAGCAGTGGACTACTGTACCGTACTGCTATATATTATATACTGCTGGTCAGCAAAATTCTGCACTGTCCTCCTACTATATAATACTGCACACAACTAAAATGCACCACAGGTATGGATGGATAGTATACTTGACGACACAGAGGTAGGTAGAGCAGTGTCCTACTGTCCCATACTGCTATATATTATATACTGGTGGTCAGCAAAATTCTGCACTGTCCTCCTACTGTATATACTGCACACAACTAAAATGCATCACAGGTATGGATGGATAGTATACTTGATGACACAGAGGTAGGTAGAGCAGTGGCCTACTGTGCCGTACTGCTATATATTATATACTGGTGGTCAGCAAAATTCTGCACTGTCCTCCTACTATAAAAACTGCGCACAACTAAAATGCACCACAGGTATGGATGGATAGTATACTTGACGACACAGAGGTAGGTAGAGCAGTGGCCTACTGTACCGTACTGCTATATATTATATACTGGTGGTCAGCAAAATTCTGCACTGTTCTCCTACTATATATACTGCGCACAACTAAAATGCACCACAGGTATGGATGGATAGTATACTTGACGACACAGAGGTACGTAGAGCAGTGGACTACTGTACCATACTGCTATATATTATATACTGGTGGTCAGCAAAATTCTGCACTGTCCTCCTACTCTATATAATACTGCACACAACTAAAATGCACCACAGGTATGGATGGATACTATACTTGATGACACAGAGGTAGGTAGAGCAGTGGCCTACTGTACCGTACTGCTATATATTATATACTGGTGGTCAGCAAAATTCTGCACTGTCCTCCTACTATATAATACTGCACACAACTAAAATGCACCACAGGTATGGATGGATAGTATACTTGACGACACAGAGGTAGGTAGAGCAGTGGACTACTGTACCATACTGCTATATATTATATACTGGTGGTCAGCAAAATTCTGCACTGTCCTCCTACTATATAATACTGCGCACAACTAAAATGCACCACAGGTATGGATGGATAGTATACTTGACGACACAGAGGTAGGTAGAGCAGTGGACTACTGTACCGTACTGCTATATATTATATACGGCTGGTCAGCAAAATTCTGCACTGTCCTTCTACTATATAATACTGCACACAACTAAAATGCACCACAGGTATGGATGGATAGTATACTTGACGACACAGAGGTAGGTAGAGCAGTGGCCTACTGTACCATACTGCTATATATTATATACTGGTGGTCAGCAAAATTCTGCACTGTCCTCCTACTATATATACTGCACACAACTAAAATGCACCACAGGTATGGATGGATAGTATACTTGATGACACAGAGGTAGGTAGAGCAGTGGCCTACTGTGCCGTACTGCTATATATTATATACTGGTGGTCATCAAAATTCTGCACTGTCCTCCTACTATATAAACTGCGCACAACTAAAATGCACCACAAGTTTGGATGGATAGTATACTTGACGACACAGAGGTAGGTAGAGCAGTGGCCTACTGTACCGTACTGCTATATATTATATACTGGTGGTCAGCAAAATTCTGCACTGTCCTCCTACTATATATACTGCGCACAACTAAAATGCACCACAGGTATGGATGGATAGTATACTTGACGACACAGAGGTAGAGCAGTGGACCACTGTACCGTACTGCTATATAATACTGGTGGTCACTGGTCAGCAAAATTCTGCACTGTCCTACTATACTACAATGCAGCACAGATATGGAGCGTTTTTCAGGCAGAGAACGTAGATATTTTCAGCACACTGAGCACAGATATTTGCAAGCGCACTGAGCACAGATATTTGCAGCACACTGAGCACAGATATTTGCAGCACACTGAACACAGAAACTGAGAGAACGCTGCACGTCCTCTCCCTATCATCTCCAATGCACGAGTGAAAATGGCGGCGATGCGCGGCTCCTTATATAGAATACAAATCTCGCGAGAATCCGACATCGGGATGATGACATTCGGGCACGCTCGGGTTAACCGAGCAAGGCGGGAGGATCCGGGTCTGCCTCGGAACCGTGTAAAATGTGTGAAGTTCGGGGGGGTTCGGATTCCGAGAAACCGAACCCGCTCATCACTAGTTAAAACCCAACATCCATTTAAACAGCTGTAAAGTTGAAGAGGACTATTCAGAATAATTTTCCACTAGTCTACATCACTGTGGTTGCAGTCCCTAATGATCTCCAATTGCTTCTGCTTCACAATAAACCCTTTCATTTTCCCATTATCAGAGAGAAACTGGTGTTACTGTATCACTGAAAGTAAATCATTCTTCAGAAATAGTTTAAAGACTTTAGTTTATGGATGAGACTTTTGGTATTGTTATGATCTTAAATGACAACCTGATTCTGGAGTACAAATGTATTCTTCAATAACGGAACCTGATAATAAGACAGTTCATACGCAATTGTTTTCATTTAGTCATTTTTCTTTCTCTTCACATATCGGTTCCCTTTATTGTTATATTATTTATAAACAACGGATGAGCATGGACATCTATTTGTATTCAGAGAGATATAATAATAGTATATAATAATAATAATAATAATAATAATATATAATAATAATATATTTCCAACTTGTTTCTGAAGGGGCCTACACATGGTGCGATATATATACCGATATTGCCTATATAGTCCATATTGGTAGAAAACACAGTGCATATCGCACCATGTCCAATGACAATGCACGGTGCCGCAGGATCGGCATTGGAAGGAAAAATAGAGTGTGCAGGCAGGGCCAATATTGACTATGTCGGAGGTTTATGCTTCCGCCACAATATAGTCAATGTTGCCTGTTAGCCTGCATCGCACCATGTGTAGGCGACATTACAGTTTGGGCATCAGTACACTGGGTGTATCCTGCTGGTCGTGGATTTTTTGCCAGGAGTGGTCTCTATCTTTTCATCTATATGTCGTTATACTTTTGTTGATTTGAATAGCCAGCGTTAGGGCCTGGGCGGCTAAAGTTCTTGTTTATGTCTTTCTATCACAGATTTTTTTTTATAATATGGATGCCTATCTCTTAAAGAATTCTTGTTATGGAAACTAGACAGTCTTGAGAAAGATTCAGATGTTGAATCGAAACGTCGACCTTTGGCTAGGATTTAACCTTTTGGCAATAAAATAACTTTTTGAACATTATCACTCATTGACCAGTGAGTGCCGCCTACATTCTATGTGGAATCTCTGATATATATGTGTATACATATATATATATATATATATATATATATACCTCACATATATATATATATATATATATATATTCCTGTGTGTGTGTGTGTGTGTGTGTGTGTGTGTGTGTGTGTGTGTGTGTGTGTGTGTGTGTGTGTGTGTGTGTAAAGTTCTGTGCTTCACTCATTTTTATTATTGATTTTCTTAGTTGCAAACTTGAAAGCTGTATCTTTCCCTCCTAAGTGAAACTGTTGGCTACTGTAAGAAAGTAAAACTAGTAATTAATGAGACACAGCAATTACAAAAAGAATGCTAGCTCTGATCAGCTCTCCAAATAATCAGACTGTGGCACGCAACCTAAACATTGCAGCTGTCCATAGCTGGTTGGAGGAAGCTGAAAGGGCTAAGTAGCTTTGGCTGCCTTACATTGAGTCATAGAATTCAAACAAGGCCCCAAGTCACAGTAATCTCAGTTGTGCAGTTCTGTTTTTCAGCTTGTGATAAGCTTGTCTCTTCCTAGCTCTATGGCTCTGATACAGCTCTGCAATGAATGCTATTGCCCACCCAACAAACAGCTTTAATAAGTACCACTGGAAGACAAATAACTTATTCTTTTGGTTAAATGAATGAATCATGCAAGTAGCAGGCGGCATATACAGAACAGAACGGTAATGTGCAGTAGTTTAATTAGTTTTGGTGCCATGTAATTAGTGTAGGTCAACAATAATTTGATTTTTTAAGAGCATATTCTTTTTTTGTCTAATGTGCTTGGACCACCCTGAAAGATAAGAAAGATTTGTAAAGAATCCACATATTCATCTAAATTTTACTTAAACACTTGCTATCAGTTCCGAAAAATGTTTCCGTCCATGTTATCTACTATATTGAGAGACCCCACTATCGTTTCCATGAAGAGTATATTATATTTATCATGATGTTTTAATTAAAGTGAATAGCTTCATAAAACCATTACATAGTATATTAATTAGTAAAAAAAAAAAAATACAAATAAGAAACTGACGTGTTATTTAGATTGAAATACGTATAAGGGATAATCCTGTATGATACTATACTAAGGTCTGGCTCCTTATTATGGCCATGGAACCTAGAATTTACATCTTAAATCCTTATAATCTAAGGGGGTCATTCTGATCTGATTGCATGCTGCCGTTCATCTCAGCGCAGCGATCAGGTCAGAAGTGCGCACCCCCTAAGGGCCTAATTCAGACCTGATCGCAACAGCAAACTTTTTCTCTAATGGGCAAAACCCCGTGCACTGCAGGGTGGGGTAGATATTACATGTGCAGAGAGAGTTAGATTAGGGTGGGGTGTGCTCAAACTGAAATCTAAATTGCAGTGTAAAAATAAAGCAGCCAGTATTTACCCTGCACAGAAACAATATAATCTGCCCAAATCTAACACTAACTTTGCGTTTGCGATCAGATCTGAATTAGGCCCTAAGTACTAGCAGTAAGAAGAAATAGGCTTAAAGAAATCATCTTCCTGTTATTAATTTGGTATATTTTCATGCATGCATTAGCAGTACTTACTGTATATAAGAGATGAGCACTGACCCCAATGTTTTGATTTTGGTTTTGGATCTGTTTTAGCTTTGTGATATTTGTTTGGATTCGATTTTGCCCAAACTGTCCTCACCTGTTTTGGTTTTGGATCTGAATATTTTTCAAAACAGAAAAACAGCTAAAATCACATAATTTTAGCCTTTTTTTTTTCTTACTCTACAGTATTATTAACCTCAATAACATTAACTTCCGGTCATTTACAGTGAATTTTGACTAGCTCACAGCTCACAATATTGTTCACCAACATAAGCCAAAGGGATTCGGCTAATTTATCAGCAGTCACAATCCTGACTGTCGGAAAACATCGATGCCGGAATCCCATAACCAGTCACAATTTTGAAATGGACAGGACACTGACGTTGGAATTCCGACAGTCGCAATCCTGACCTGTCTAAGTATAGTGCCGCGGTTAGGTTAAGGACCCGGGGGGGGGGGGAATTTACTTTGGCCACCCCCCCGGGGAGGTTAGGGTTCGGCCATGGGGGAGGAATAGTTAGGTTTAGGCTGCGGGAAGGGGGGTTAGGCGCCCCCGCAGGGAGGTTAGGGTTAGGCACTACAGGGGAAAGTTAGGCTGCGGGAAGGGAGTTAGGGAATATGGGACAGGGGAGAACAGCCCCAACTCATCGCTGTCGGCATATTCACCATGGGATTCCGGTGGTAGTCTTCTGACCGCCGGGATCCCAGCTGCCGGCATTTCATACTGAATTCAGGCCAAAGGCTGGCTGGTTCACCTGAGCAACAGAGCAGCAGCACAAACACATGGCAGTTATTTCTGTTTAAAAATGTTTCGCAAATTAGTAAAGTATTAGCAATAACCAACTAGCAATAAAAAATAATACAACACAGAAATGTACTAAGAATTGTGTGTGAAATATTATTGTTCAAAAGTAGTAGTAGTTAACATATTGCAAAGAAAAAAAATGTAAACCATGTGTAAAATAGCAACAGCATATGTGATTGCCCCCTACACAAGTGTGCATGCCCCCAGCATATGCCTATTCCTAGTGCTCAATCTGTACCTCCCTTCCTCGGGGCCCTGGGCCACTGATTACTGGCACTCTTTGCCCATGTAAAGCCCCAATCAATCAGCCCTTGTTAGGTTCCTGGTGCTCAGAACTAGGGAGATGTTGCATAGTTAGTCCTGAGCACCAGAACGTGACGCTGAAACGAGGTGTGGTGTGGAAATAGCCCCTAGCACCCTACCTCCATTGTTTCACCCGTGTGGTCCGTTCACGCCTGAGTGACTATGGTTTCTTGGGCCCACGGCAGCCGCGTTTGAAGGGCGGATTAGGTCTGCCCAACTCCGATGCCCCCAGCTCTTAGATTGAGACAAGGCGTGAACCGAGACAGGATAATAACAAGGGGACCTCTAGCTAAAACAAACAGAAGGCTAGGGGCTACTAACAACCCTAAACCTAAATATATGTGCGGCACGCCGCCAAAGGAAAAGAACAACAAAGGAAATGCTGTCCACTTGCCGACACAATACCGTTGTGTACCGGCGGTGACAGCACAAGCAGAACCCTCTGCAAAACACCAGAAACAAATTATAACCAAAGAATACTGCGGCCTGAGCCAACGGACGCGGCAAAGCCGCTACTCACGGAACTGGTACAAATACTGGCAAACGGACAGGAGCCCCCAATGTAGCCGACACAGACTCTCAGAACTGGAGGACAAGTAGAATCCCAAACGACAGACCGGTGGACACCAAGAAGCCAGATATTCGACCAGGCACAGACAAAGCCACAGGACTCCTGGACAGGAACGCTTCACGGTAGGACACAGGATCAGACACTGGAATCGACACTGGAATCGACACAGGAACCGACACTCAAAGCAGCTAGACAGACACTGCTAGACAGGAGCTCAGGAACTGGCAGGGACTAGTTCAGAACTCAAGAACTCTGGAACCCAGGAAACCTGGAAATCAGGAAATATCACCAGCGTCTGTGAATTGCACTGAGCCAGCATATAACAGAGAGTCTTAATTATGTCGTGCAGCTGCCCTGCTGCACAACTGAGAGGTGCAATCAACAGACAGGTGAGGCTGAACACATAGGAACAAGCTGCAATCACACAGACTCACCACTGGCAGCAAACAAAAATCTTCTTAAACCAGAGCAACGGGAAATCCTGGCCTGCAAGACTACTTATAAACATAAAATAGGAATGAACCACTACCTGTGGTTCATAACAGTACCCTCTCTTTAAGGGTGGGCTCCGAACACCCCATGACACCCACGGGAACAGAAACAGAAGTATAACATAAAATACATAACCAAAAATGCAAAACAGGAATGAGCCACAGCCGTGGTTCATAACAGCCCTTTGGTAAAGCAGCGGTTCAAAATCTCCAGAACCACAAAAACAGCATTCCGTACATCTGGAGTACTTTGGGACACACAGTGGGTTACAGTGGGGTAAACAAATTCAGGTCAGATAAAGTGTGGGTCAGATACAGTGTTGGTTACAGTGCAGGTTAGATACAGTGTGGGTTTGATACAGTGCAGGCTACAGTGTGGGTCAGATTCAGTGTGGGTTGTATACAGTCTAGGTCAGATACAGTGTGGGGTACAGTGTGAGACATAGTGTGGATCAGATACAGTTAGGAATACAGGGCACAGGTCGGATACAGTGGGGGTTGGAATCAGTGTGGGTTGTATACAGTCCAGGTCAGATACAGTGTGGGGTACAGTGTGAGACATAGTGTGGGTCAGATACAGTTAGGAATACAGGGCACAGGTCGGATACAGTGTGGGTTGGAATCAGTGTGGGTTACAGTGTGGGTGAGATACAGTATGTTGGATACAGTGTGGTTTACAGTGCAGGTCAGCTACAGTGTGGGTTGGATACAGTGCAGGTGAAATACAGTATGGGTCAGATACAGTGCAGGTTATAGTGCAGGTCAGATACAGTGTAGGTTGAATATATTGCTGGGTACAGTGCAGGTTGGGTACAGGGTGGGTCAGATACATTGCATGTTACAGTGCAGGTTGGATACAGTGCGGGTCAAATACAGTGTGAGATACAGTGTGGATCGGATACACCAATAGTACACTTACTGTGACTAGGGTTGCCAGCAGTGTCTATCAGCAGTGCCGGTTGTGTCCTCAGTGCAGGGGTGCCAGCAGTGTCCTCACTGTGAAGGTGTCGGCAGGGCAGGGGTGCCAGCAGTGACCTTAGAGTGGTGGTACCGGCAGTGTCCTCAGTGTGTTGGCAGTGTGGGAGTTCCAACGGTGTCCTCAGTACAGGGGTGTCAGTATCCTCACTGCACGGGTGCTGGAAGTGAGGGGAGCTGGCGGTGTCAGCAGTGCGGGGGTGGCTGATATCTTACGTCCACTCTGTTTGCCTTGCTGTACCCATTGTAGTCAATTGAGAAGCTCTTATTGGCTGAGAGCCGTGATTGTCAGCGCTCTCAGTCAATCAGTGGTCACCCTATTGATCTCAATGGGATTGGTGCCTGAAAGCAAAACCTGCAAGATCCGTGGGAGGATGACATATTACCTCAAATTGGGATCCGAAGCAGGTAGGCAGATCTGAGCCCCATTTCAGAAATCCTTGGATACCAGAAGTTTGGATGGGCTCGGTAATCTGAGAACTGAATCGGCTTATCTCTTCTACATATACTGTACATTTATAAAGGGGCCCAAGCCATGCACACTTTAATGGTTATCAAAGCTTCTGTGACCTTGGCCACAACCCTAACTATGGACCACTACCACTGCATTCAAGGTGGACCCTTCTTGCCCCAGTCTGACGCTGCGAACATCCACCGCATATGAGATCTCAGTTGTGAATGCAGTAACATACATACCTGAAATGGACCCTTGGTTCAATAGGGCAGAGAGGGCAGAAGGAGCAGATTCTTCCAGTTATCACAACAAGGCTTTTTGCAGCAAATCATGTATGGGAAGCTTTACAGAGAGTTTCCTGAGGTTTTGTGGAGGGTATCATAAAAGAAAGACCTATGGATCTATCGGTATTAGGGTAGTAAAGAAGCTCTTCAAGAGATCATGCACAGCCATCCAGTATGGGGCAAATACAGTGCAAGTCCACCAAATATGAGTTAGAGTACCCTGAAGGCTGCAGTTGCTCCAGCACGTAGGTGAGGGAGAAGGAAACATCTGGAAGAGTCTCACAGGGGTATAATACCAGCGCATTACAAATTACAGGATACATCCTTTAGTCAGGTGGAAATGGAGCTTTAAGCTATGCCCAATCTTATGTCTTCACAGGCCTACTCATCAGGAGCGGGACCAAAATGTGATGGGTATGATATTAGGCACAATAATGTCGTCAGGTCCGATACTTAGACAACCAAAATGTCGACATTTACTATATGTGGACAATGAATATGTAGATAGTCAAAATGTCATAAATAACATAATTTAGACATTCAACACATAGACCGTTTGAAGTGTTGACATTTAAAATGTAGACACAGTCAAAATACCAATATTTAAAATAAGACAAATCATAAGGTTGACACTAAATTGTAGACACCGTTAAAATGTTGTCAGTCATAATATAAACAGTGATAATAATATAATGTTGATGCTCTGCGGAGGGGGGGACATTTTTGGGGAAGCATCAAAACTTTCTGAGGTCTGCATTTAGGAGCAGCAACTGTGTTATTTTATTGTCACTATCGACATTATGACTGAGTTCATTTTGGTTTCAGCCTTATGATTTATCCATATTTTACATATCAGTATTTTAACTGTGCCTACATTTTGTTGTCAACATTATGATTTGTCTATATTTTAAATATCGATATCTCCTGATTGGCTAAGGGTTCCTCAACTGTCAGTCAAGTGGAGACCATAGACTTCAATGGGGAAAAAATCCATATTGAAGTCTATGAGAGGGAATGGGCGGTCTACCGCAGATTGCAAGGTTAATTGAGGTCCCCCACAAAAGTAACCTCAATTAACATTGCCATCTGCGGTAGACAGCAAGTTTAACCACTACCTTCCTGGTCTGTGTTATTGCCAGATCTCGCATGCAGGTAGTGATTTTTACTAAAAGGTCGCCCCGCTTTACATTTGCGAGATGCAGCACCAACTTGCACCTTCTCAAAGTGCAAGAAGGTGCGAGTTGGAAATTTACTTAAAACTTGCACCACATTACGGGGGTTATTCAGAAAGGATTGCAGATTCTGCTTTTTAGCAGAATTTAAATCCTTTCTATTGTATGCTGGGGGCCACCATTGCAGGGCAAGGCCGCCCAGCAGGCTAAATGGCCTACCCATTGGCTGCGACCGCAATTTAATTGTGGTTGCATCAACTGTGGACTACCCCCTGCAGCTTCAGCTAGGCTGCTACGATTAGACCTGAATTAGGCCCATGAATCGGCCGATATCACAAGCTATGTCGCATCATGCAGACATCATTGCAATGTGTAGATGGCTTTAGAGGAAGGAATGGAGGTGTTAAGGTGCTGTAAAAAGAAGCATTTCAGCAAATGTCAATGCACTGGATATTATCTATGTCACCTCAAATTCTGTGGAGGTTTTTTGGGGTGATTATCAATAAAAATAGAGGTTATTGATACCAGACAATTGGAATACCCTTATGTACATCACCTGTGAGCTTGACATGAGTAAGTTATTTTGGCTTGTGTGGAACTTCTGTACCTTTCTTTATTTTCTCAGTTCAAAATAAAAGTATTATTAGTGTTTGCTACTGATCCAAGTTCCCCCTGCTGCTGATTATTATGGCACAAGGAAGATCCCAATTTATTCATGGGTGATTTATTGAAAGAACTGCGGTGCTTCTTAATCTCTTGAAGTGGGTAGAGTCTTTGAGCTATGTCTCCCAATATAATTTATATACTATATACTTGCTCATTTATTCCTTGCAATACATATTAAAAACATATTCTGAAAATACTTTGCAACAGAAGAATATCGTCTTCACATTTAGAATTTCAATGTCGTACTCATTAATGTCTCTATTATCAATAGAAATGTGAATTAATGAAATAACACGCTGAGTATGTCTAAATAAATCATTTTAATCAGAATCTTGAGCTTATGTTTTGTTTTGTTTTTAGAATTGTATTTTTCAATTTACTTTAAATAATTGAATTGTTATCAAATGAAGCTTACATTGTGGATCACCAGGGGCAAGCTTATTAAAATTGTTTTCACAAGCTTTCCAACAGATACAGAATAATTAATCATTAATGTTGGGTGCAGTATCTAAAATATATTTCATTCTAACTACTCCTAGGTACAATAAATAATAATAAGCAAAGTTTGTAAGTTATGGGAAGAAGCCTAGATATAAACACAATACCATTATATGTTCCCCTATCATTTTACAGAACTTACTGCAAGCTGATGGAACACAATTGCCCATATTATTATTAATCATAATTTACATAATAGCAACACATTATGCCATAATGTTTAGTCATTTACATCAGTCCCCTCCCCAGTGTCACTTACTGTATAGTTCTATTATGTTGTGTCCTTTTTATTTATGGGACATGACAAGGAGCTGAGGGGGCTTATGCTGAATCACACGCTGCTGTAACCACATTAGTGTCAGTCATGTCTTCAATAACCCTTTCACCAGTGTCCAGGAATGCGTCAATTCGCAAGGGCTGGTAAACCCACTCTGTGCATCAGCATTGGCATCCTTGGAAACACCATTGGGACTTGCACCAGACCCATGCTAGATGCAGAACCACCATCAGAATTTGGCCTCCAATGTACGCAGTTAAGCGTCTGAGTTCACAACCACTTCTGCAATACGCCCGCCATACTTATATAATGAAATATTTTTGTGCGTCAGTTTAGCCACTGCCCAGTCTACCCAATACATTCCAGAGTCAGTGCTGCAAAACCAGTCATGCGCCTCTACATGCAGAAACCGTGGTACTCATGAGCTGTGCGACTTTTTAGCAATTTAATTGCATGTGCAGTTCTAAAAAAATGTGCTAGTTTATGTGAACATTGGCATTGCATAATAATCAGCCCCTAAAAGGGAACTGAGGGCATGAGGACAATAAACAAGGCTTGAGGAGGATTACAGTACACCAGCCTTCTGAGGAAGGCTGGGCAGGGTGCCATTTGCCCCATGGGCCAGTGTGATTAATCCCTGGGGGGTTACCAGCTACCTGCAGCCGCATGCTTTAAACACATTCATCGTAGCTGGGCGACAGATAGAGGATGCTCACTGACTGCTCCTGAAAACAGAGCAGCTGATCAGCATCTTCTGCCAGTCTCCCAGTGGTTTGCAGCCCCCAGAGCAAAAACTCCTGATACCTCTTGTTTGGCACTACATACATCTTGTGGCACTTAACAAATAAAGGGTAATAATGCTTTGGGTTAGTGACTGATGTTACCTGCTTTTGATGTTACTTGTCTTTGTGAATAAATTAATTATGTGAATAAATGTATTATGTTGCAAACATTCAATGCCAATGAGTGCATGTGATTCACCTCTAATCACGCTGGTATTAGCATCTATACCCTATTATTTGAGTATAATATTTTGCTATTCATTTGTAAAATTTGAATATAGATAGATAGATAGATAGATAGATAGATAGATAGATGATAGATAGATAGATTAGATAGATATTTTCTGTGATTTATTTTTTATTTTTAGAAAAGCCTGGACCACTTGCTTATGATTGCCCCCCTGCCTAAAGGTTGCCAGCCAGACCCTAATTTCTATTCATCACATTGAAGGAAGGTGTAACACACTGATGCTCACCACTGCTCCATAGCTATATTTTCTCTGAGGAGCTGACCTTTTGAGCTTCGGCAGTGTGCACCAAGGATACTCTACAGACTCCCTAGTCTTCCGTGGCTTTAGGACTTTCTCCAAAATCAGATTATCCGTGAGGCTGCCATGCAGTTACAAATATAGACATTTGTACTTTGCCACAGCTTCACCATGTAATGTAGTATCATGCGGGGAGGCAGCAGAAGGGGGCTAGTGTTCGTTTACAGTCAGAGAATCCAGAGTGGGCACAGCAGAGGTCTCTGCACACAGTGATTAATTAGTTAATGCATAAACCATTTATAAAGCTGATTGGCTTTGAAATAAATAATTTACCAACTATAGACAATCTATGGAATAATGGTGGTCATTCCGAGTTGATTGCTAGCTGCCGTTGTTCGCAGCGCAGCGATCAGGCTAAAAATTGGCACTTCTGCGCATACGTATGCGGCTCAATGCGCACGCGTGACGTACTTCCACAAAAGCCGATGCAGTTTCACACAAGCTCTAGCGACGCTTTTCAGTTGCACTGCTGATCGCAGAGTGATTGACAGGACGTGGGTGTTTCTGGGAGGTAACTGACCGTTTTCAGGGAATGTGTGTAAAAATGCAGGCGTGTCAAATAAAAACGCAGGAGTGGCTGGGTAAACGTAGGCGTGGCCGGACGAATGCAGGGCGTGTTCGTGACGTCAAAACAGAAACTAAATAGTCTGCAGTGATCGCAAGCTAGGAGTAGGTCTCGAGCTACTCGGAAACTGCACAATCTTTTTTAGTAGCAGCGCTGCGATCCTTTCATTTGCACTTCTGCTAAGCTAAGATACACTCCCAGAGGGCGGCGGCTTAGCATTTGCACGGCTGCTAAAAGCAGCTAGCGAGTGAACAACTCGGAATGAGGGCCAATACCACTGTCTCTAGGGATAGAGAGGTACATTCTGCAGATGTATAACTGCTGTTTTCATATTGATTATTGTTAGAAAATGAAGCTGTAAGAGATAAAGGGGTAAATTTACTAAGGTGGGAGTTTTTTTCTAGAACAGGTGACGTTGCTCATAATCAGTGTCCTTATATATATTATATGATTACCTAAACAACACCAACCCTCTCTCTCACAGGGCTAGATTTACTAAAGCTTCTAAAAATACAAAATGGAGAGATTGGTCATAGCAACCAGATTCTAGCTATCATTTCTCTAGTGCATTCTAGAAAGTAAATGACAGAAACTTGTTGGTTGCTAGGGGCAGCATCTCCACTTATCTGTTTTAGAAGCTTTAGGGCGGGATGTACTAATCCTCCGCCGCCGTGTTAATTGCCATTTTCACTGCGATCTGAGTCACCGCTCAGCTGCTCACCGCCACCCCTTAGCTCCCCGTCTGCGCAGACCGAGCGCACTGGCGATAGGAGAACTCTGTAGTGGCCACGGTGCTGATGAGGAGGGAGAAGAGAAAGCAGACGAGGAGCTAAGGGATAGCGGCGGGCAGCGTAGCTGTGACTCAGATCGCAGTGAAAATGGCAATTAATGCAGCGGCGGTTAGTACATCCCGCCCTTAGTAAATCTACCCATCTGTCTCTTTCCTTCTGTTTCAAGATATGCTGTAGACTGTGGACACAAACAGAAAAAGAAACAAATAGGTTTTAATTTAGTGCCTTCCAGGATGAGAAATGAAAATATATTACCAAGATACAACAACAAAAAAGGGGAGGGACTGGA
The DNA here is from genome assembly GCF_028390025.1 of Pseudophryne corroboree. Taxonomy (NCBI): domain Eukaryota; kingdom Metazoa; phylum Chordata; class Amphibia; order Anura; family Myobatrachidae; genus Pseudophryne; species Pseudophryne corroboree. The sequence continues at coordinate 1,009,812,994 of NC_086444.1, read as the reverse complement.
TGTGGAGAGCGAAAGAGAAGACAGAGTTGATGATGACACCTTTACATTGAACTTGGGAACAGAGGAAATGGAGGTGTTGTCAACAGTTGTTAGATGCAAATTCACATCATTCCACAAAAAAGTGCTGATTTAGGGCCTAATTCAGCATGGATCGCTAATTAGAGAATTCGCAAATGGAACAATTATCAAATGACTGCGCTGTTCACATTGTGCATGCATGTGTGGTAGTAGCAACAGAAAATGTGTACAGATCGTAAACGCAATGCCGCTGCTGTTTAACTGACAGGAAGCCGCCATTTCTGGTTGGAAACCTGCCGTTTTCAGAGCGTGTCAGAAAAAATGCAGGCATGCTCAGGCGTTTTTAGGGATGGTCTCTGACGTCAGCACAGACCACTTTCAGCCCGTCTCAGTCACAGATTAGTAGCAGCCTCAGACAAACTCACATTTGCTCAGACGGCAAAGAATTTTTGATGTTATGGGATTTGCATATGCATCTGCGTGTGTAAATCGATCTGCGATGCATTTGCAAATTTGCACGGAGCCTTTCTACCCACAGACAACTGTAATTTCTCAGATTAACGATCCTTGCTGAATTAGGTCCTTGATCCCTGGAGCTTGTGGATTTAAAATGATTACATTAACATTGTGAGGCATATTCAAAAGGGGAAACTTACTGAAAAACCCTGCAGTGCGGGGCTTTGCATACAAACGCAAGGTTTTTCCTATTCAGTTAAATGAGAGAAATACAAGCTATAGAATTTAATGCAGCTTTATTCTCACAGTTTCAGAGTAATTTTTCCTAAAATTGTTATTTTAAAGAAACAAATTGTACTTCAGAACCCCTTGACACCCTCATCTAATGAATAATTAGGCAACTGGACATTTCCAATTAGCTTAATTAGTCAATAATTACATGTCATTGTTTTGCCTGCAGCCCTGTCCTCCTCCTCCACTGCCCACCATGCAGTGATAAGAGGATTTGTCTGCTCACCAGCCTGGGGTCTTCATGATTGAGCTGCCACCAAGCACAGTAAGGGGTGCACAGGATGGCTGCTGAAGAGGGGGTCAAGGGACTGTGCTGCCACCATGTGAGGTTAGGAGATGCGGGGGCACAGGTTGGTCGATGAGGAGGGGGCGAAGGGATTGCACTGCCACCATGTGAGTTATCAGGTGTGGGGGGCACAGGATGGCTGCTGAGGGGGGAGACAATTGAATATGCCCCTCTGTTTATATTATGTTTGCAAAACCTTGGAATTCTGTTTAGATTATAGCAGAGTCTGTCTATTTGCAAATGTGTAACTAATTAATGATTAATTAAGAAAAGAATCAGGCTAATATTTAAAAAAATCCATAAACACAATGCATTGGCAAGGCTTCTGATGACCGTATAACATAGCAAGGAAACGCATTAAGCTACTGCAGATCCAAGCCTTACATTTGAAAAATCTATTCTGGCTTCATTAAAAGATTGCATTCCTTATGATTAATTTAAGTGCAAGTAAGCAATCGGAGCACCTTGCTGAGGTGCGCCTTGAGATGCACCTTGAGTTTAAAACTACTTCTGTGACACGCCCGCCATACTTACAAGATGGAATATTTTTGTGCGTCAGTTTAGCCACCACCCAGGCTTCACGATATATTACAGAGTTAGTGCGGCTAAATCAGTCCTGCGACTCTATATGCAGAAACCGTGTGACTCATGCACTGTGCGACTTTTAGCAATTTAGATGCATGCGCAGTTGTAAAACATTTACTAGTTTATGTGAATGTAACGCCACCAGGGATGGCAAGGTATGTCTAAGTGGTTGACAGAGGTATCACAGGTATTGGGTATCTATGTGACGGACCTTTCACCTTGTCTTATAGTAAAGTGCTCAGAGAGGTAGGGAAGAATGATATGAATCAGGAGTGAGTCAGCAATTCCAACAGGAAGTCTTTTTATTGATCTGCAATGATTTCTGGATTTTGGATGATTAGTTAAAGAATGTTGCTTTGGTTGTAAAACATAAAAAAGAATACTTTGGCATACAGGAATAACTGGAATATACAATTTTATACTGTTTACACCACAAAAGATCATCCAATATGCAAAGGACAGGCAATTAGAATCAAAGAAGAAGAAGAATTGGAATCAGGATGAAAAACAATTGGTATCACAAAATTAACAGAAAATAATTGGAATCGTGAAATCATATCAGACACTGTGCATTTCATTCTACAATGTAATGATAAGAAAAATAATGACAATGAATTCAGTAATCCCAAATACTGACTTTCAACCTTAGACCTAACCAAGGTAACAGATATCTTCAAAGGCAATTATCGTTGGAGCTCTTATTAAAGTCTGCTGTGCCACAGTGTGTCAAAGGGGAATGGGCACACAGCTACTGAGGGGATCCTGGATTGGGATTGTTAATACTACTCAGTCCTTTATTGCAAAGAGGATGCAATTAGCAAAGAAATAAGAATATCTCTGGACAACGACACTTATGTCACAATGAGGGGGCTTTTGTGTGGAACAAAGTCAGTCTCTTTCAGTTGCAAGGCTTGATTAACTCTTGCATAATTAGCTCAGTCCTTCCAGAAATAACTATCTTTCTGCATTGCACAAACTCAGTCCTTTAAAATTCTGTACCCCAGTGTGCTATACCATTTTTATTTTATTGTCATAAGTACTGTGTCACTGCTGGTCAGACCGCAGTATATTATTTCCTACTCATACATGTATTGTGCGGTGCTGTTGGTGAAGGTCAACTGCAGTGTTCGACTACCATTTTTGACTCAAACACGTATTGTGCGATGCTGTTGGTGAAGCTAAACCGCAATAATAATATATATTGCTAAACCGCAATGTAATAATATATATTTCTGACTCCTTTGTGCGACACTGTCAGTGAAGCTAAACCGCAGTGTGTATTAATATATATTTCTGATATTTTTTTAACATAGTTTATGAAACTGCTATCCTGTCTGCCATTGCAGTGCCACAACTAGATGTGCCACGTGTTTGTGCAGCCCACTTATGTCGCCTAGCTTAGTCATCCAGCTACCTCTGTGCAATCTTTTGGCATAAATTGGATCGACATTGTGCTTAAGAAAAATCCTTTTGTGCTCTCTTCCCATGTGCTTTGTCCTCCATAGGAATGCTGTTTGTCCATGTAGGAGTGATTTGTCAGGGACTCAGTGCTGATCTGTCGGGGGCTCTGCTGCCCCCCCTCCCCCCAAAAAATACTTTATATTAATTAATATATTGTGCTGTATCATCATTCCAGGACAGTACACATCCAGGAACTGCTGCTATGTGCATCCACTTATGCCCTAGGGGTGTTTTCCTCAACGTCTGCAGGCCTTGCTGCAGACGTTGAGCATACAGGCTTTGCTGCCCCTCAAAAAAATATATATTTTGATTTAAATTAATATTTTGTGCTGTGTCATCCCATTATACATCCAGGGAGTGCAACTGCTTCGTCCATCTAGGGGTGTTCTGTCAGCCCACCAAAATATAATAAAATGTTTTAAATATTTTGTGCTGTATCCTCCCAGTATACATCCAATGGTGCTCCATCCAGGGTGCTGTGCCCATAGCTCATATTCTTAGGTTATAACTTATTCTCCTATTTTCATAATTCTTCTTATCACAACATTGTGATTCATTCAAATTAATATTATTAATAATAAAAATTAACTAAATTTAAATTAATATAACTAAACTCTCCACACTTGAATAGCGCATCTTCTGTGTTTCAAAGATTTCCTTCAGCAGCAGAAGAACTTGATCCAAAGTAAATTAAAATCATGATTATAGCATCTAAAATATTGTCTTTTCTTATTCTTTTTTGCCTAATTCATCTTTTTGCCAATTGAAATCTTGACCCTTGCCTATTGTGTCATTTTTTAAACACATTGGGGTAAATTTACTAAGATTCGTGTTTTCCCGTTTGAGGTCAAAGTTCAATCACGAATGACATCGAAAGTGTAAATATGCAACTTTTTGAATTGATTACGACTAAGTTACTAAGCTGCCGTATTATGCATTTTCGGGTTTTCCGATGTCGATGTCATTCGTTTTTTTTGGCAGTGTTTTACGTGAGTGACTTGTAAAACACTGCCGACTTTAATACAATGAATCTCGGCCGGATCTGAGAGATCCGTGCTGGGCTTCATTGTGCACTTTGTTATAAAAAAAAATAAAGTTTAAATGTTAAAAAAAAATTGCGTGGTGTCCCCCCTCCTAAGGCAAACCAGCCTCGGGCTCTTTGAGCCGATCCTGGTTGCAGAAATATGGGAAAAAATGGACTGGGGTTCCCCCATATTTAAGCAACCAGCATCGGGCTCTGCGCCTGGTCCTGGTTCCAAAAATACGGGGGACAAAAAGAGTAGGGGTCCCCCGTATTTTTGAAACCAGCACCGGGCTCCACTAGCTGGACAGATAATGCCACAGCTGGGGGTCACTTTTATACAGTGCCTTGCGGCCGTGGCATCAAATATCCAACTAGTCACCCCTGGCCGGGGTACCCTGGGGGAGTGGGGACCCCTTCAATCAAGGGGTCCCCCCCAGCCACCCAAGGGCCAGGGGTGAAGCCCGAGGCTGTCCCCCCCATCCAATGGGCTGCGGATGGGGGGCTGATAGCCTTTGTGATAAGTGTTTGATATTGTTTTTAGTAGCAGTACTACAAGGCCCAGCAAGCCTCCCCCGCAAGCTGGTACTTGGAGAACCACAAGTACCAGCATGCGGCAGAAAAATGGGCACGCTGGTACCTGTAGTACTACTACTAAAAAAATACCCCAATAAAGACATTACACACACACCTTGAAAGTATAACTTTAATACATCCATCCACACCTCCATATACACATACTTACCTTATGTTCCCACGCAGGTCGGTCCTCTTCTCCAGTAGAATCCATGGTGTACCGGTTGAAAAAATTATACTCACATAATCCAGTGTTTGAAGGCTCCTCGGTAAATCCTTTTGTAATCCACGTACTTGAAAAAATAAAAAAACGGATACCCGACCACGAACTGAAAGGAGACCCATGTTTTCACATGGGCCCCCTTTCCCCGAATGCCAGAAACCCACTCTGACTGATGTCTAAGTGGGTTTCTTCAGCCAATCAGGGAGCACCACGTTGTGGCACCCTCCTGATCGGCTGTGTGCTCCTGTACTGTCTGACAGGCGGCACACGGCAGTGTTACAATGTAGCGCCTATGCGCTCCATTGTAACCAATGGTGGGAACTTTCAGGTCAGCGGTTGACTGAAAGTGACCTCACCGCTGACCTGAAAGTTCCCACCATTGGTTACAATGGAGCGCATAGGCGCTACATTGTAACACTGCCGTGTGCCGCCTGTCATACAGTACAGGAGCACACAGCCGATCAGGAGGGTGCCACAACGTGGCGCTCCCTGATTGGCTGAAGAAACCCACTTAGACATCAGTCAGAGTGGGTTTCTGGCATTCGGGGAAAGGGGGCCCATGTGAAAACATGGGTCCCCTTTCAGTTCGTGGTCGGGTATCCGTTTTTTAATTTTTTCAAGTACGTGGATTACAAAAGGATTTACCGAGGAGCCTTCAACCATGGATTATGTGAGTATAATTCTTTCTACAGGTACACCATGGATTCTACTGGAGAAGAGGACTGACCTGCGTGGGAACATAAGGTAAGTATGTGTATATGGAGGTGTGGATGGATGTATTAAAGTTATACTTTCAAGGTGTGTGTGTAATGTCTTTATTGGGGTATTTTTTTAGTAGTAGTACTACAGGTACCAGCGGGCCCATTTTTCCGCCGCATGCTGGTACTTGTGGTTCTCCAAATACCAGCTTGCGGGGAGGCTTGCTGGGCCTTGTAGTACTGCTACTAAAAACAATATCAAACACTTATCACAAAGGCTATCAGCCCCCCATCCGCAGCCCATTGGATGGGGGGGACAGCCTCGGGCTTCACCCCTGGCCCTTGGGTGGCTGGGGGGGGGGACCCCTTGATTGAAGGGGTCCCCACTCCACCAGGGTACCCCGGCCAGGGGTGACTAGTTGGATATTTGATGCCACGGCCGCAAGGCACTGTATAAAAGTGACCCCCGGCTGTGGCATTATCTGTCCAGCTAGTGGAGCCCGGTGCTGGTTTCAAAAATACGGGGGACCCCTACTCTTTTTGTCCCCCGTATTTTTGGAACCAGGACCAGGCGCAGAGCCCGATGCTGGTTGCTTAAATATGGGGGAACCCCAGTCCATTTTTTTCCCATATTTCTGCAACCAGGATTGGCTCAAAGAGCCCGAGGCTGGTTTGCCTTAGGAGGGGGGACACCACGCAATTTTTTTTTCAGAAAATTTAGAACATCCCCCCCCCTTCCCACTGAAAAACATGCACGGATCTCATGGATCCGTGCATGCCTATGCAAACACGGGATAAAAAAGCAGGTCTGTTTTTTTTAGCACTTTTTCACGATTTGTATTTTATCACGGCAGTGTTTGGCTATTGTCGGCAGTGTTTGTGTTTTGCACTTTTTAGTAAATTCCCGATTTCTAGCAAATTGCAGGCGTATTTGACCGATGGTGTATTGATTCGTGATTTTTTCCTAGGACTTCCAAAATATTACGAATGCCCTCATCACTGCCGTGATTTTTGCTTAGTAAATTACCGAGATGACACTTTGATGAAAAAACGGCATCTCGGTCAAAATCGGGACCTTAGTAAATATACCCCATTATTTTTTTTTTTAAATTGTGCTGTGTCTGTCATTGCAGTATAGACAGCCAAAGGCTGCTGCTGTTCCATCCATCTATGGGTACTCTGTAAGTCCACTCAAAATAAAAAAAAGAAAAATACATTAATTTTTAAAATATTTTGTGCTGTGTCTGTCCTCCTAGTATATACATCCAAGGGCTGCTGCTCCTGCTTCATCCATCTAGGGGTGTTTTGTCCATCCATCCAGGGGCTTTGGCCAAGTATTAAAAAAAGAAATAAAATTATTTGTTCTGTATCCCAGTATACTATACATCCAGGGGCCTCTGCTTAGCCTTCCAGTGACAAGGGCTTTTCCGTGCTCTGTCCATCCGTCCATCTAGGCTCTACCCCAGTGTTTAAAAAAAAAAAGTATTTTTATTAATAATATTATGTGTATATATATATATATATATACATATATATATATATATATACATATATATATATATATATATATATATACACACACACTGCTCAAAAAAATAAAGGGAACACTAAAATAACACATCCTAGATCTGAATGAATGAAATATTCTTATTAAATACTTTGTTCTTTACATAGTTGAATGTTCTGACCACAAAATCACACAAAAATTATCAATGGAAATTAAATTTATTAACCCATGGAGGTCTGGATTTGGAGTCACACTCAAAATTAAAGTGGAAAAACACACTACAGGCTGATCCAACTTTGATGTAATGTCCTTAAAAAAAATGAGGCTCAGTAGTGTGTGTGGCCTCCACGTGCCTGTAAGACCTCCCTACAATGCCTGGGCATGCTCCTGATGAGGTGTCGGATGGTCTCCTGAGGGATCTCCTCCCAGACCTGGACTAAAGCATCCGCCAACTCCTGGACTGTCTGTGGTGCAACGTGGCGTTGGTGGATGGATCAAGACATGATGTCCCAGATGTGCTCAATTGGATTCAGGTCTGGGGAACGGGCGGGCCCGTCCATAGCATCAATGTCTTCATCTTGCAGGAACTGCTGACACACTCCAGCCACATGAGGTCTAGCATTGTCTTGCATTAGGAGGAACCCAGGGCCAACCCGCACCAGCATATGGTCTCACAAGGGGTCTGAGGATCTCATCTCGGTACCTAATGGCAGTCAGGCTACCTCTGGCGAGCACATGGAGGTCTGTGTGGCCCCCCAAAGAAATGCCACCCCACACCATTACTGACCCACTGCCAAACCGGTCATGCTGGAGGATGTTGCAGGCAGCAGAACATTCTCCTTGGCGTCTCCAGACTCTGTCACGTCTGTCAGATATGCTCAGTGAGAACCTGCTTTGATCTGTGAAGAGCACAGGGCGCCAGTGGCGAATTTGACAATCTTGATGTTCTCTGGCAAATGCCAAACGTCCTGCATGGTGTTGGGCTGTAAGCACAACCCCCACCTGTGGACGTCGGGCCCTCATACCACCCTCATGGAGTCTGTTTCTGATCGTTTGAGTAGACACATGCACATTTGTGGCTTGCTGGAGGTCATTTTGCAGAGCTCTGGCAGTGCTCCTCCTGTTCCTCCTTGCACAAAGGCGGATGTAGCGGTCCTGCTGCTGGGTTGTTGCCCTCCTACGGCCTCCTCCACGTCTCCTGATGTACTGGCCTGTCTCCTGGTAGTGCCTCCATGCTCTGCACACTACGCTGACAGACACAGCAAACCTTCTTACCACAGCTCACATTGATGTGCCATCCCTGATCAGCTGCACTACCTGAGCCACTTGTGTGGGTTGTAGACTCCGTCTCATGCTACCATTAGAGTGAAAGCACTGCCAGCTTTCAAAAGTGACCTAAACATCAGCCAGAAAGCATAGGAGCTGAGATGTGGTCTGTGGTCACCACCTGCAGAACAACTCTTTTATTGGAGGTGTCTTGCTAATTGCCTATAATTTCCACCTGTTGTCTATTGCATTTGCACAACCGCATGTGAAATTGATTGTCAATCAGTGTTGCTTCCTAAGTGGACAGTTTGATTTCACAGAAGTTTGATTGACTTGGAGTTACATTGTGTTAAGTGTTCCCTTTATTTTTTTGAGCAGTGTATATATATATATATATATTTATTGTATTTTGTGCTGTATCCCAGTATACTGTACATCCAGGCAGTTTCAGACTGGGACATGTAGGGCCCACCAGGGGAATGCAGTGGTAGGGGCACATGTTTAGGCGTGTGGCTAGTCTGCAGAGGGAATGTGGCCTGCCACCTCATTGGCTTGACTAACCATTAGAGAGTGCAACGTCTGGGCCCCTTCTTAAATATATACAGTAAATTTAGCTGCTGCATGCATGATAATGTACCAGATTAATAACAGCAATGCACTGTAGAAAATACACCATAGTCCAGTATAAGGTAACATATGTATAATGTATAATTCAAGTGCACAGTCTGGAACCTGATCCTTAGAGCAGAAGATGGGTCCCCAGGCAGTAGGGCCCACCGGTGGTTTCCCCTGTAGCCTGTGGGCCAGTCCAAGCCTGCATCCAGGTTCCCATATGCGTTGAAAACTCTTTCTGAGCACACACTGGACTGGAGGGTGAGCAATTTAAGTAAAGAAAAACCAGTTTTTCCAAGGGCCCCCAAATTACCTTTTTTTCTGCCAGTATTGGAACAGACTGTCTGACATGCCTATTTGGAATGCTAAAATAATTATCAACCATTTTTTGAATGGTGACTGTATCATATGCAGTCACAATAGACATGTTAGTAATAATTGTATGCAGTTCCTTCTGTCCGGATCAGATGTCAAAAGATTTTCCTGAATGATCTGTATCACTGCCACTGGGTTTCTTAGAAAATTTGAAGAATGGCAAAAATGTCCCGAAATTTTCCAGGCTTACGACAAAAATAAGATTTGTAATTTGTTTTTATGTGATTAGATGGGCCAAGTAGTACTTAACTACTGTAAAATTATTTCTAAGCTAATCCTTTATTTCTTTATTTTAAAGGAATTCAGGAATTTCAGGAATTTTGAAATGGAGAATGTTTGCGATTTGGAGAGTTTAGTTGCCTCAGTCAGCTTTACGCACAGTATGTACCTTTAATTAAATATATTTTCTTTCCACTTTATTGCGGACATCCTGAATAAAGGACAAGACCTGCAAGATCTGACACGTGGATGATGAGGTTTTGTTTTTTATTTGGAATCAGAGTCTGGTGGGAAAACCCAAGCCATCACGCATATCTATAGACCCTTCTTCCTCGTAAATTTACTTTGGAATCAAAATAGTTTAAAATTTACTGTAATTAATCCTTCCTTCCTTTACCTGCCTTCCACTAAATACATACTTCAACTCCTATGGGCCTCTACTCTAGTTATTATTTATTGATTACCGAAAGCTTTCTTGGTTACTTTCTATGGAGTTGTATAGTTTATTAAACTGCCACCATGTCTGCCGCTGCAGTGCCACTCTGTTTCCTTGATGAGCCATGGTGGAATTTTAAGTGCCACATGTTCGGGCCGCCCACTGTTGTTGCTTAGCTTAGTCATCCAGCTACCTCGGTGCAACCTTTTGACATAAACTGGATAAAAACAATATTGTGAGCTGTGAGGTGTTCAGAATAGACTGGAAATTAGTGGAAATGACTGTTAATGAGGTAAATACTACTGTAGAAACAAAAACACCCCCAAATTCTGTTATTTTAGCTGTTTTTATTGTTTTTTAAGGGCGGTTTTGGCAGAACCCAATCCAGATCCAAAACACGACGAAGATCCAGATCCAAAAGCAAAAACCAAAACCCGAAAAATGACCTGAGGCACACTTCTAGTCTCCACGCCCATAGACCACCATCTTTTACAGAGCCCTACCCCCTGGTGAATCGCCTTGGCTGCTCCCTCCCAGAGGGATCAGCCAAAAATTCAGCACGTATGCTGCTGACACACTCAGTGGGTCCTGTGATCAGTGCAGTTACAGGACAATTTTCCACCAGCACTAGGAAGAAGAGCACTGGCTGGAGCATCCACAGGTAAATGGAGTTGCCGTGGAGGCATGATGATGCCACCCTCAGGGCAGTGCTTCCTAGGCAGTGGCACTGCTCGCACACCCCTAGTTATGGACATGCTTGCAACGTTGTTATAGTAACTGGTATATTAACTGACAGCGTTCTTTGTAAACATTTACCATTATTGATCCATAATTTGAAAGTTTGGCCTACAGGATACAAGTATGCAAAACATTTTTAAATCAATATATCATTCTGGAGACATCACCATAGAAATTTGTGACATCAGTGCTCAGTTCTGCGGTACAGCACTGAAGAATTATTTCTTTTTCCTTGGAACATTTTCCAATTATATTTAGTTTCATGCAAAGAAGCCAAATAAAATGTCCTAAAGTATTCTGGACCCAAACCATGCCAAAACCATTGAAGAACACAATAAATTTATTATGAGATGGACACCCATTGAAAACATCTGTTTTAAACCCTTCTAGCAGTGATCAATCAAGTCCTGTCCTATGACATCAAATGAACTTTTTCAATGAACCTAGATGTAGTTTATTAAAACATTGTACAGCTTGGTATTGTTTATATAAACATAAGAACAGTATAAGTCTATGATGAATCTACACACAGTGAAGGCTGCCATTCTATAGGCTTAAGCCATATTCATGAAAATGAAACCTATGAATTTAGTAGGAATAAGTGATACTGCTAACATTGATATAATGTATGTCTCAGTGACATTGGAATAGAGGTTAGCATTACTGCCTTCAGCACTGAGGTACTATGATTTCCACCAAAGCCTAAATGTGTGGAGTCTGTATGTTCTCCCTGTGTTTGTGTCAGTGTCCTCCAGGTGCTCCAGTTTCCTCCCAAAGTCCAAAAACATACTGTACAGATTAGCTGGATTCTGACTAAAAATGAACCCTAATGTACATGTGTTGAGGAATATTGGGCCTGCGTTATAGTCACTATGCCATTGTTTTCTCTATTGAGCGATTATCAGAAAACTGCACATGCGTCACCGTGGCAATGCGCATGCACAGCAATTGATTTGTGATTACGCTTGCAGTGAGGATTGATTAGCAAGTGATTGACAGGGAACGGCTGTCTTGTGAGAGGTAAAGGGGAGTGGCGGCAAAATCATAGGAGTGTGGGAACCTATTCAGGGTGCGTATCAGCTGCCGACTGCAATCCTGTATGCAGTATTCACGTCTCTGGCATTTCAGTTCCGGTGGCCCTTCTGAGTGGCCATAGAAACACTCAAGGGGTTGATGTTTGAGGGATTTCAATGCTGCTAATGCGTACGCAGTTGCGGGCAACTGTGAAGGCTTTGATGGGCGTCTCTATAGAAATCCCACTGGCTGTCAATAAGCACATTTTTTCACATCCACTGAGTAAAAAATCGCATCTGTGGCAGCATTAGCGTACAACTCTGAATCAGACTGTAAGCTCCTCTGAGTCAGGGACTGATGTGAATAATCAAATATTCTCTGAAAAGTACTGCAGAATTTGTGTGAGTTTATAAACTATTATTAATAATAATTTGCTCTAAAATAAATAATGTTTGAGTGACAGCGTGCACACATTTGGCCTTATTCAGCTTCAGTCACAGTCGGCTGATTATGGGCCGACTGTGCACCGCTCTTGTGTGGACTTTCACATGCAATCGCATTCCGGCATGATGCGATCGTATAGTGAGTGACAGCCAGCAGGCATTCATGGGGGGAGTGGTGCTGGAAACACAGGCGTGTCATTGCCATTTTCAGGGGCAGGCGGATGACGAGAGCTGCGATTCCTGAGATTGAACATGTTGCCCGCTGCGACTGCATTCTCATTATTATGAGTAGCGTTGGGTCATTCATAACTGTAAATGGTGCTCGATTTCTGTGTATGCATCACAGTTACATAACTGCATACACAATTTTGCGATTGCAATGGCCGGCCTCTTTTACCTTTCTACGCAGCTCTTCACTTGTGATTTTTACCAGAAGTACGATTGAGAAAATCGCTATTTCTGTCTCAATAGTGATCCAAGCTGAATGCGGTCCCTTGTGTGCCAAGTGTGACCAGGTCCACCCTAATGTTGGATGCTATCTCCGTGCTTATCAACAAAATGACTTGTGCTGAATGTATACTGATGAACTGATAGTGTCAGGGAGTGAGGGGGTCAATTTTGTATCTTGATGTCTTATTGTTTGAGTATTGTACCCAGTTCACATGTGCGGGTTTCGATTTATCCGGATTTACCCGGATCTCAAAGCGGCATCTTATTGGCTCTCAGGTGTCATGTGTTTTGGATAGCCAATAAGAAAAAGCCAGATAAATCTGAATTTAATTTTGGTATTAAGAACACAGTAAATCCGAACCTGCACAATTTTCAATACCTTTCATGCCAAAATAGTAGTTTTTAGTATTGGGGCAATTTGATAAATGCCAAATGCAGAAGAAAACATGCAAACTAAGTTAGGATATCTTGCAATGGTCACTGTGGCCTAAGGCAATTTAAAAACTCCAAAAAGCATCAATCTTCAGAGAATGGCCCTGTTAGCAGATATCAGCCACAATCAAATCTTCATTCTTTCATCTAAAGAACATAGCCAGAATCAAGCACTTAATTCCCTCTGATGATCTGCCAAAAGTCATATATGCATTGAATCATCTCGATTAGACTACTGCAATTACCTCTACCTTGTTCTCCCTACAAAAGAATTGCACAGTTTACAGCTGGTACAAAACACAGTTGCCAGACTATTACCCAGTCAGCCCTGTTCCAGTCACCTAACATCCATTCTTTACTCCCTCCACTGGCTGTCTGTAAGATGGGAAATCGTTTTCAAGATTGGCTTACTAACAGTCAATGCCCTCCATGACCAGGGCCCAAGTTACCTAACGCAGGTTATTCCATACTGCCCCGCTTGATTACTGAGGACTTTAAGCATTATCTAGAAGCTCCCAGAAATCATTTGGGGGTCGAGCTTTTAGCCATGCAACTCTTAATCTATGGAATTCGCTTCCTGGCATGGTTTGAGAGGCCCCCACTCTAGGATGCTTCAAAAACAGACTTAAGACTTTCCTGTTTAGTCAGCATTGCCTTAATATCCCTTTAGTATCTCCATGCTCTCTGTATCTTATGAAAACTTTTCTGTAATTCATTGTTTCTGTACTGTACTGTATTAAGGGCCTAATTCAGACTCTAATGGGCAAAACCATGTGCACTGCAGGTGGGTGAGATATAACAAGGGTAGAGAGAGTAAGATTTGGGTGGGGTGTGTTCAAACTGAAATCTAAATTGCAGTGTAAAAATAAAGCAGCCAGTATTTACCCACCACAGAAACAAAATAACACACCCAAATCTAGCTCTCTCTACACGTTATATCTGCCCCACCAGCAATGCACATGGTTTTGCCCATTAGAGAAGGATTTTGCTGCAGCAATCAGGTCTGAATTAGGCCCAATGTTCATTCTGTTAATCACCTTGAGACCTATTGGAGAAACAGCCATATAGAAATAAAATCATTCTTATTAATGGTGGAGTTGTGTGGCGGGCACTTTTCGTGTTTTGTGATTTGGTTTTGGTTCTGGTTCCATGCTAGTGTTTTGGATCTGGATTGGTTTTGCCAAAACCACCCTTTCGTGTATTGATTTTGGTTTTGGTTTTGGATCTGGATGATTTTTGAAAAAAACATAAAAACAGCTAAAAAAAATATCACTGAATTTGAGGGTAATTTTGATCCTATGGTATTATTTACCTCAATAACATTAATTTCCACTCATTTCCAGTCTATTCAGAACACCTCACACCTCACAATATTGTTTTTAGGCCAAAAGGTTGCACCGAGGTGGCTGGATGACTAAGCTAAGTGACACAAGTGTGCGGCACAAACACCTGGCCCATCTAGGAGTGGCACTGCAGTGGCAGACAGGATGGCAGATTTAAAAAATAGGCCCCAAAGAGCACATGATGCAAAGAAGAAAAAGAGGTGCAATGAGGTAGCTGGATGGCTAAGCTAAGCAACACAAGTGTGCAGCACAAACACCTGGCCCATCTAGGAGTAACACAGCAGTGGCAGACAGGATGGCACTTAAAAATATAGGCCCCAAACAACACATCATGCAAAGAAGAAAAAGAGGTGCAAAGAGGTAGCTGTATTACTAAGCTTAGCGACACAAGTGTGCGGCACAAACACCTTGCCCATCTAGGAGTGGCGCTGCAGTGGCAGACAGGATCGCAGTTAAAAAAAATAGTCCCCAAACAATACATCATGCAAAGAAGTTAAAGATGTGCAATGAGGTAGCTGTATGACTAAGCTAAGCGACACAAGTGTGCTTCCAAACACCTGGCCCATCTAGGAGTGGCACTGCAGTGGCAGACAGGATCGCACTTAAAAAAACTAGTCCCTAAAGAGCACATCATGCAAAGAAGAAAAAGAGGTGCAATGAGGTAGCTGTATGACTAAGCTAAACGACACAAGTGTGCGGCACAAACAACATGGGACATGCTGGAATTTGCCCAAATGTAATACATGCACAATATTGGTGGCACAGGAGAGCATACCCCTAAACTACACACACATGGCAAAGCCTGTAAAATTAATTTGGATAGTAATAACCCTTTTATTTTGAGCTATTATAATAATATGCAGCACAGGCAAGCGTACCCCTACACCACACAGGTCAAACCCCGTAAAAATTATTTGGATTATAATATAAGTAATGTATATAACCCTTTTATTTGGAGTAAATAATATACAGCACAGGACAGTACCACCGGACTTATACGGCAGTACCACTGGACTGGAATTATACGTCAGTATCACTGGAATTATACGCCACTATCACTGAAATGATATGGCAGTATCACTGGAATTATACGGCAGTATCACTGGAATTATACGGCAGTACCACTCGACTTATATGGCAGTACCACTGGACTGGATTTATACGGCAGTATCACTGGACTTATACGCCAGTACCACTGGAATTATATGGCAGTATCACTGGAATTATATGGAAGTATCACTGGAATTATATGGCAGTATCACTGGACTTATACGGCAGCACCAATGGACTGGATTTATACAGCAGTATCACTGGAATTATATGGCAGTACCATTGGGCTGGATTTATACTGCAGTACCACTGGAATTATACTGCAGTACCACTGGACTTATACGGCAGTATCACTGGAAATGATACGATAGTATCACTGGAATTATACGGCAGTACCACTGGATTTATACAGCCATATCACTGGAATTATACAGCAGTACCACTGGACTGGATTTATACGGCAGTCAGGGGTGTATCTAGGGGTCTGAGCGCCCCTGGCAAAGTAAGAAACTGGTGCCCCACACCTAGGGACACAGAGGGGGGAGTTACCGATAGGCTGAGGTCAGGGACACTGAGGGAGAAGTAACAGGGAGGGTGCGGGTAGGGACAATGAGGTGGAGGGCTTACAGTGAGGCTGAGGTCAGTTATAGGGAGGGTGTGGGCAGGGACACTGAGGGGGAATTACAGGAATGTGCGGGCAGGGACACTGAGAGGGAATTACGAGGCGGGTATGGGCAGGGACACTGAGGGGGAATTACAGGAATGTGAGGGCAGGGATACTGAGGGGGAATTACAGTGAGGGTACAGGCAGGGACACTGAGGTGGAATTACAGGAGGGTGTGAGCAGGGACACTGAGGGGGGAGTCATAAGGAGGATGAGGTAAGGGGCACTAAGGGGGAATTACAGGGAGGGTGCAGGTAGGGAAAATGAGAGGGAGGAGCTACAGGGAGGCTGAGGTCAAGGACACTGAGGGGCAATTGCAGGGAAGGGACACTGAGAGGGAATTACAGGAGTGTACGGGCAGAGACAATGAGGGTGGAAGTCACAGGGAGGCTGAGGTCAGGAACACTGAGGGAGAATTACAGGGAGGGTGCAGGCAGGGACACTGAGGTGGAATAATGAGGAAGGTGCGGGCTGGGACACTGAGATGGAATTACGAGGAGTGTGCGGGCAGGGACACTGAGGGGGAATTACGGTTAGGGTGTGGGTAAGGACACTGACAGGGAATTAGGGGAGGGTGCGGGCAGGGATACTGAGGGGGAATTATGGGAAGGGTGCGGGCAGGGACACTGAGAGGGAATTACAGGGAGGGTGCAGGCAGGGACACCATGGGGATATATGCACAGTCACACATACATACAGTTAAAAAACCCTCTCTAGGCGTGATGGCACTACATGTCCCAGCAATTCCAGTTGACAAGGTGTGCTGGGTCTTGTAGTCTCAACACAGCTGGAAAGGCAGTCACTGGTCTACATATCTCTCCATACAGAGCTCTTTGTAACCTGTTATCCAGACTACCAAGATGGACCATGCAGTGCAGCTACGGTACCGCAGAAAATGTACAGGTATGCTCATGCTGCACTGTTGACTGGTGCTGATTGTAGTGGCTGGTGTTTGGTGACAGACCGTGTTGGACCAATGAGAAGGGGAGCGGATGAGGAAGAGGAGGTGCCTCATCCCTCCCCATACCTGGTAGTGCCCCACTCCCCGGCTATATTCACCATCATTGTGACTGTAGTCACAGAGAGTGTCAGAGTGAAATACGCGACTGGGAGTCCGGCAGTGGATGAGCACTGCTAAGGGATGTACTCAGTGAGAACTACTATGTCATTCAACCCCCTGGTGCGTGTGGCACTGCCTGGTGGCGCCCCTTCCCTGGCCAGCGCCCCTGGCAAGTGCCATCCTGGCTAATAGGAAGATACACCCCTGATGGCAGTATCACTGGACTTATACGCCAGTACCACTGGAATTATACGGCAGTATCACTAGACTGGATTTATATGCCAGTACCACTAGATTTATACAGCAGTACCACTAGATATATACTGCAATATCACTGGAATTATATGGCAGTACCACTGAACATATACGGCAGTATCACTGGACTGGATTTATATACGGCAGTACCGCTGGACATATATGACAGTATCACTGGACATATACGGCAGTATCACTGGACTGGATTTATACGGCAGTACCACTGGATTTATACGCCAGTACCACTGGATTTATACGCCAGTATTACTGAACTTATATGGCAGTATCACTGGACTGGATTTATACGGCAGTACCACTGGACATATATGGCAGTATCATTGGACATATATGGCAGTATCACTGGACATATACGGCAGTATCACTGGACTGCATTTATATGCCAGTACCACTGGATTTATATGGCAGTACCACTGGACATATATGCCAGTATCATTGGAATTATATGGCAGTACCACTGGACATATATGGCAGTATCACTGGATTTATACAGCAGCACCACTGGACAAATACGGCAGGATCACTGGACTTATACGGCAGTATAACTGGACTGGATTTATACGCCAGTACCACTGGATTTATACAGCAGTATCACTGGACTTATACTGCATTATCACTGGACATATACGGCAGTATCACTGGACAGAAAATCTGTAAGGAAAACAATTACTTGCATAACAGTCTTAAATAAAACCAATTACTTGTACAGTACTGTATTTAAAAACTAAGCCTATCTGACAAGTGGAGACTTTAAAAACACAAACTAATAACATTAATTGATGGGATTAAAAATGACATGATGAGTCATGATGCTTATTGAATACAATGGTGACTAACAGAAATATAAAAACTGGTTTCTTTAAAATCCACAAAAACTGAGCCTTTCTGAAATAACACTAATCACAAATCTTCTTTTGCCAAACCCTCTTCTTTGGTGACGTCAATCAAAGAGGTACTGTATGCTGTAATGCAAATCCGTTTACCATTTAACTGCATTTTGTATAAGAAAGATTCTAGTAAAAGTTTCTAAAAATGTATTAGAACTATTTACTTGTACACAACAGAGATAAAGCGTTCATTCCACTAAACAGAATGCAGTCAGGATTCCGACAGTCACTCATATACAAATGAGGCATATCTAGGTTATATTTATTCCATGGAAGGCAGCATGGACACTGTACTGGTTAGCATTACTGCCTCACAGCACTGAAGTCATGGTTTCAATTCCCGCAATGGGCTTAACTGTGTAGAGTTTGTATATTTTCCCCTTGCTTGCGTGGGTATACTCCGGGTACTCCAGTTTCCTTCCGCAATCCAAAAATATACTGGTAGGTTAATTGGTTTTTACATAGTATTTGTATACTGCACTGGATATGAAGATATCATTGCTATTGTCATATGTTAATACATGAAAGCAGCTAAATGTTTTTAACCCCTAAATTGGGTATACCGTATTTTGAAGCTGGAGGTGCCCCAACAATCATTAGCAAAACCCATTAGTGTTTGTTTGTTTGTTTGTTGGCAGGAGCCAATGCAGAAAGTTGATTGCATTTTTTGGAGCACTCTTTTATAAAGTTAATTTAAGGTTTATAGGTTAATTGGTTCCCAACAAAATTAATCCTAGCCTGAATTTGTGCATATGTACAGTACATGTGGTAGAAAATATAGATTGTAATCTCCACTGGGGCAGGGACTGATATGAATAGTCAAATAGTCTCTGTAAAGTGCTGCAGAACGTGTGTGTTATATAAATAACTGGTAATAAATAATTAAAAATGCAGGGACACATTTTAACTTATGGTGCTTTTTTATATCATTGACATATATCAGCTGGCCTTTTCTTGTGGCTACAATATCATGGATAATGGAAAGTATTGCTTTGATCTGCTACATTTCCAATAATGCTTCCATAATTCCTTCCAAAACCATTGTGTCTGAGTTTACTATAGATTTGTATACTCGGTGCATAGTGTTTAGAATCAAGCACCTGACTACATGCTTTCTAATTTGCTGTTTGTAACTAGTGTCATTGAAGCAATACATTTTATAAATTGACCATAATAATGCAAGACATATCATGGTAAATTATATGGTAGTGAATTGCAGCATGAATTAATTAGCATAAAATGGGGTCACATTGAACACCTTTGCACAACCTGAGGTTTGGAGGAAGAACTTTTCCTCACAGGAGACATAGGTGCAAATGTATTAGGCTTTAAAAAGTGATAATGTAGAGACATATAAAGAGTGATAAACGACCAGCCAACCATCTCCCTGTCATTTTTCAAACACAGCCTGTGATGTGGCAATTAGGAATCTGATTGGCTGGTCCTTTATCACTTTTCATCCATCTCCACTTTTTCACTTTGTAAGGCTTAGTACCAGAGATGTGCGGCGGGCACTTTTCGGGGTTTTTGTTTTGGTTTTGGAACTGGATCTCCGTTCGTGTTTTGTATCTGGGTTGATTTTGCCAAAACCACCCTTTAGGGTTTTAGCTTTGGATCTGGATGTTTTTGGAAAAAACAACAACATAAAAACAGATTAAATCACAGACTTTGGGGGTAATTTTGATCCTACGTTATTATTAACCTCAATAACATCCATTTCCACTCATTTCCAGTCTACTCTAAAGACCTCACACCTCACAATATTGTTTTTAGGCCAAAAGGTTGCACCAAGGTCACTATATGACTAAGCTAAGTGACACAAGTGGGTGGTACAAACACGTGGCCCAACTAGGAGTGGCACTGCAGTGGCAGACAGAATGGCAGGATGGGCCCTCCCACCCACACTTATGTTGTATAAATAGGAAATGCACACTTAAACAAACCAATCATTTCAGCGACAAGGTCTGCCACATAACTGTGGCTGAAATTATTGGTTTTAGTGAAAAGTATGAAGGTTGTGAAGAAGATGGCACTACTGTGTCTGTGAGGAGAAAGATTGCGAAATGAGAGACCCAGAGGTATACTTATCTCTATTACTGAGGGTCTTTCTTCCCAGATGTAATCTCTTCTCTGGATATTTGGATATGCTCAGAGATCCATGGAGGAAATAATAAAAAAGAAAGAAAACATGTGTAGGAATGTCTCAAATGATGATGTGTATTATAATTCTTATAGTGACATTTTTCCACTATTCAAATACATGAACAAATTCTGAAGACCATATCTGATGATATCTTATAGTTATGATGACTGTATAATGACGCTGCCCAATCACATGCGTACCTCACTTACATAGTGAGGAACAAATTGAAGCACATCAGGGTATCTTTACATAGCAACTTCATTTTTTCACACGAAAAAATGTGGATATGATATCTAGCCGCTGCGTACCTCACTTACTCAGTGAGACGAGAATTAGTGCACGTAGCATTTTCTTTATCACATTAATGGGAGCGGATTGAAGCACATTCAGTTTTTCCTATGAACAATGTGGATATGATGTCTGACCACAGCGTACCTACTAACTGTAGATAAAGATAACAGCCAGTTATTATTATCCTTAGAAGTGAAGTGATAATATAATGATATAACAGGAGATGATATGTTATATCATTATATTATCACTTCACTTCTAAGGATAATAATTCACACCATTTAAAAGTTGAATTCATTCCTCTTTTTAGAAAACAACTGGCTGTTATCTTTATCTACAGTTATGAATGCAATGTATCTGAAAACTACATTTCCCTATATCCTTAGGGTATTCATCGTATACCAATATGAGATCACTTCCTGAATGTCTGGAACTACAACACCCATCTCTCCTAGCGCCTATGTGACGACTTCCGGTCACGGCTATCCGAATTCCCGGCCACTTCCAGTCGCGATTAAAGTGACATCATTCTTAAGGCAAACTAGAACTACATGGACCAACATTCTCAGCGCCGAATTGTCCACTTCCGGTCGTGGGCATTTCATCAGCGCCCACTTCCGGTCGCAGCGATCGCGATTTATTTAGGAATTTTAAAATAGAATAATCTACTTGGGATGTATATATTATTACATATAAGATCTTGTATACACATAAAACTATTTATTTGAAAAAACAGAAGAATTTCAGAGGAACCAGGAACCAGAAGTGACATCATCATTATCAGTGACTATATATAAGGAATCCATAGCTCCATACCCCTACGCCTTGAAAAAGAGTTTTTACTCGAAACGCGTTGGCTCAGGAGGCCTTGGTGCAGGTGGACTTCATGTGCTCCTCTGAGAAGGTAATACCCTATTCTATATTCACTTAGAAATTCGATCCAGAGAATAGAACCGGAACTTTGCTCTCCAAACCAAGGGTCCCCCTATCAGATCTGCACATCTCCCCTGCTCAATGCTGGAATTTTATGTTTATTTTTAACCTTTTATACTGTGTTTTGTATAATAAAATTTTTTTTGCTGGCTATATATTGTGATACCGGCGTGGTTGATGTAAAGATACCATGATATGAGGATCCCCATCTTTTCCATCGTGAGTAATGGTATGCCTTATTACATGTGATAAAGAAACCATTATATGCACTTACCCCCTGCTTACTAAGTAAGTGAGGTACGCTGTGGTCAGACATCATATCCACATTGTTCATATGAAAAAATGAATGTGCTTCAATCCGCTCCCATTAATGTGATAAAGAAACTGCTACGTGCACTAATTCTCGTCTCACTGAGTAAGTGAGGTACGCAGCGGCTAGATATCATATCCACATTTTTTCGTATGAAAACACGAAGTTGCTATGTAAAGATACCCTGATGTGCTTCAATTTGTTCCTCACTATGTAAGTGAGGTACGCATGTGATTGGGCAGCATCATTATACAGTCATCGTAACTATAAGATATCATCAGATATGGTCTTCAGAATTTGTTCATGTATTTGAATAGTGGAAAAATGTCACTATAAGAATTATAATACACATCATCATTTGAGACATTCCTACACGTTTTCTTTCTTTTTTATTATTTCCTCCATGGATCTCTGAGCATATCCAAATATCCAGAGAAGAGATTACATCTGGGAAGAAAGACCCTCAGTAATAGAGATAAGTATACCTCTGGGTCTCTCCTTTCGCAAACTTTCTCCTCATAGACACAATAGCGCCATCTTCTTCACAACCTTCACACTTTTCACTAGAACCAATTGGACTAAATTGGGATAAGTCCGATTGTGAAGTAAAGAGGCTGCAACCGTGTCAATTGAAGCGCCAAGTAATACTCCAAAAAAACCATATTCTGAAGTGATTGGTTTGTTTGGGCCCCCACATAAAAGAAGCAGTTAATCCCCACACCAAAAAAAGAAGCAATTTATCTTGCACAAACTGGCTCTAAGGAGGCAAGATGTCATCCTTATCGGCCGATTCCTCAACCCTTTCAGTGTGTACATCCTCATCCTCACAGAGTATTAATTCGTCCCCACTGGAATCCACCATCACAGGTCCCTGTGTACTTTCTGGAGGCAACTGCTGATAAAGGTCTTCCTGGAGGAATTTATAGCTCATTTTGATGAACATCATCTTCTCCACATTTTGTGGAAGTAACCTCCTACGTCGATCGCTGACAAGGTTGCCAGCTGCACTAAACACTCTTTCAGAGTACACACTGGAGGCTGGGCAACTTAGGTAAAGTAAAGCCAGTTTGTGCAAGGGCCTCCAAATTTTGGCACTTCGTGTCATGAATGGCATATTGCCAATTTTACGTTTCTCATCAGATTATTTCCTTTTTTTTCTGATTATTAATTTTTGCTTCTTGAATTTTTCATGCCCTCTATGACATTGGGCATCGGCCTTACCAGATAATGTTAATGGAATTGCATCGTCAATGTCATTACTGGTGGCAGCAGCAGCTTCAGCACTAGTACTAGGAATTGGAAGTGTTCCCTGATCTTCCACTATTTTTTCCTCCAGATTTTAGTTCTCCATTTCAAAGGACAGCATGCCTTTATTATTACAGCACACAGAACAGTGCCCCTTTATTTTCACAGCACCCCTGTATTTTTACAGCATACAGGACCAGTGTACTTTTATTTCAAAAGCAGCACCCCTGTATTTTTACAGCATACAGGACCAGTGTACTTTCATTTCAACAACAGTACCCCTGTATTTTTACAGCATACAAGACCAGTGTACTTTTATTTTACAGCAGCACCTAGAGATGTGCACTTGAAATTTTTCGGGTTTTGTGTTTTGGTTTTGGGTTCGGTTCCGTGGCCGTGTTTTGGGTTCGACCGCGTTTTGGCAAAACCTCACCAAATTTTTTTTGTCGGATTCGGGTGTGTTTTGGATTCGGGTGTTTTTTTCAAAAAACCCTAAAAAACAGCTTAAATCATAGAATTTGGGGGTCATTTTGATCCCAAAGTATTATTAACCTCAAAAACCATAATTTTTACTCATTTTCAGTCTATTCTGAACACCTCACACCTCACAATATTATTTTTAGTCCTAAAATTTGCACCGAGGTCGCTGGATGACTAAGCTAAGCGACCCTAGTGGCCGACACAAACACCTGGCCCATCTAGGAGTGGCACTGCAGTGTCACGCAGGATGGCCCTTCCAAAAAACACTCCCCAAACAGCACATGACGCAAAGAAAAAAAGAGGCGCAATGAGGTAGCTGTGTGAGTAAGCTAAGCGACCCTAGTGGCCGACACAAACACCTGGCCCATCTAGGAGTGGCACTGCAGTGTCACGCAGGATGGCCCTTCCAAAAAACACTCCCCAAACAGCACATGACGCAAAGAAAAAAAGAGGCGCAATGAGGTAGCTGTGTGAGTAAGCTAAGCGACCCTAGTGGCCGACACAAACACCTGGCCATCTAGGAGCGGCACTGCAGTGTCACGCAGGATGGCCCTTCCAAAAAACACTCCCCAAACAGCACATGACGCAAAGAAAAAAAGAGGCGCAATGAGGTAGCTGTGTGAGTAAGCTAAGCGACCCTAGTGGCCGACACAAACACCTGGCCCATCTAGGAGTGGCACTGCAGTGTCACGCAGGATGGCCCTTCCAAAAAACACTCCCCAAACAGCACATGACGCAAAGAAAAATGAAAGAAAAAAGAGGTGCAAGATGGAATTGTCCTTGGGCCCTCCCACCCACCCTTATGTTGTATAAACAGGACATGCACACTTTAACCAACCCATCATTTCAGTGACAGGGTCTGCCACACGACTGTGACTGAAATGACGGGTTGGTTTGGACCCCCACCGAAAAAGAAGCAATTAATCTCTCCTTGCACAAACTGGCTCTACAGAGGCAAGATGTCCACCTCATCATCATCCTCCGATATATCACCGTGTACATCCCGCTCCTCACAGATTATCAATTCGTCCCCACTGGAATCCACCATCTCAGCTCCCTGTGTACTTTGTGGAGGCAATTGCTGCTGGTCAATGTCTCCACGGAGGAATTGATTATAATTCATTTTAATGAACATCATCTTCTCCACATTTTCTGGAAGTAACCTCGTACGCCGATTGCTGACAAGGTGAGCGGCGGCACTAAACACTCTTTCGGAGTACACACTTGTGGGAGGGCAACTTAGGTAGAATAAAGCCAGTTTGTGCAAGGGCCTCCAAATTGCCTCTTTTTCCTGCCAGTATAAGTACGGACTGTCTGACGTGCCTACTTGGATGCGGTCACTCATATAATCCTCCACCATTCTTTCAATGGGGAGAGAATCATATGCAGTGCCAGTAGACGACATGGCCGTAATCGTTGGCAGGTCCTTCAGTCCGGACCAGATGTCAGCATCAGCAGTCGCTCCAGACTGCCCTGCATCACCGCCAGCGGGTGGGCTCGGAATTCTGAGCCTTTTCCTCGCACCCCCAGTTGCGGGAGAATGTGAAGGAGGAGATGTTGACAGGTCGCGTTCCGCTTGACTTGACAATTTTCTCACCAGCAGGTCTTTGAACCCCAGCAGACTTGTGTGTGCCGGAAAGAGAGATCCAAGGTAGGTTTTAAATCTAGGATCGAGCACGGTGGCCAAAATGTAGTGCTCTGATTTCAACAGATTGACCACCCGTGAATCCTTGTTAAGCGAATTAAGGGCTCCATCCACAAGTCCCACATGCCTAGCGGAATCGCTCTGTGTTAGCTCCTCCTTCAATGTCTCCAGCTTCTTCTGCAAAAGCCTGATGAGGGGAATGACCTGACTCAGGCTGGCAGTGTCTGAACTGACTTCACGTGTGGCAAGTTCAAAGGGCAGCAGAACCTTGCACAACGTTGAAATCATTCTCCACTGCGCTTGAGACAGGTGCATTCCACCTCCTATATCGTGCTCAATTGTATAGGGTTGAATGGCCTTTTGCTGCTCCTCCAACCTCTGAAGCATATATAGGGTTGAATTCCACCTCGTTACCACTTCTTGCTTCAGATGATGGCAGGGCAGGTTCAGGCGTTTTTGGTGGTGCTCCAGTCTTCTGTACGTGGTGCCTGTACGCCGAAAGTGTCCCGCAATTCTTCTGGCCACCGACAGCATCTCTTGCACGCCCCTCTCGTTTTTTAAATAATTCTGCACCACCAAATTCAAGGTATGTGCAAAACATGGGACGTGCTGGAATTTGCCCATATTTAATGCACACACAATATTGCTGGCGTTGTCCGATGCCACAAATCCACAGGAGAGTCCAATTGGGGTAAGCCATTCCGCGATGATCTTCCTCAGTTGCCGTAAGAGGTTTTCAGCTGTGTGCGTATTCTGGAAACCGGTGATACAAAGCGTAGCCTGCCTAGGAAAGAGTTGGCGTTTGCGAGATGCTGCTACTGGTGCCGCCGCTGCTGTTCTTGCGGTGGGAGTCCATACATCTACCCAGTGGGCTGTCACAGTCATATAGTCCTGACCCTGCCCTGCTCCACTTGTCCACATGTCCGTGGTTAAGTGGACATTGGGTACAGCTGCATTTTTTAGGACACTGGTGACTCTTTTTCTGAGGTCTGTGTACATTTTCGGTATCGCCTGCCTAGAGAAATGGAACCTAGATGGTATTTGGTACCGGGGACACAGTACCTCCAACAAGTCTCTAGTTGGCTCTGCAGTAATGATGGATACCGGAACCACGTTTCTCACCACCCAGGATGCCAAGGCCTCAGTTATCCGCTTTGCAGCAGGATGACTGCTGTGATATTTCATCTTCCTCGCAAAGGACTGTTGGACAGTCAATTGCTTGGTGGAAGTAGTAAAAGTGGTCTTACGACTTCCCCTCTGGGATGACCATCGACTCCGAGCAGCAACAACAGCAGCGCCAGCAGCAGTAGGCGTTACACGCAAGGATGCATCGGATGAATCCCAGGCAGGAGAGAACTCGTCAGAATTGCCAGTGACATGGCCTGCAGGACTATTGGCATTCCTGGGGAAGGAGGAAATTGACACTGAGGGAGTTGGTGGGGTGGTTTGCGTGAGTTTGGTTACAAGAGGAAAGGATTTACTGGTCAGTGGACTGCTTCCGCTGTCGCCCAAAGTTTTTGAACTTGTCACTGACTTATTATGAATGCGCTGCAGGTGACGTATAAGGGAGGATGTTCCGAGGTGGTTAACGTCCTTACCCCTACTTATTACAGCTTGACAAAGGCAACACACGGCTTGACAAATGTTGTCCGCATTTCTGTTGAAATACTTCCACACCGAAGAGCTGATTTTTTTGGTATTTTCACCAGGCATGTCAATGGCCATATTCCTCCCACGGACAACAGGTGTCTCCCCGGGTGCCTGACTTAAACAAACCACCTCACCATCAGAATCCTCCTTGTCAATTTCCTCCCCAGCGCCAGCAACACCCATATCCTCCTCATCCTGGTGTACTTCAACACTGACATCTTCAATCTGACTATCAGGAACTGGACTGCGGGTGCTCCTTCCAGCACTTGCAGGGGGCGTGCAAATGGTTAAAAGGCGCATGCTCTTCACGTCCAGTGTTGGGAAGGTCAGGCATCGCAACCGACACAATTGGACTCTCCTTGTGGATTTGGGATTTTGAAGAACGCACAGTTCTTTGCTGTGCTTTTGCCAGCTTGAGTCTTTTCATTTTTCTAGCGAGAGGCTGAGTGCTTCCATCCTCATGTGAAACTGAACCACTAGCCATGAACATAGGCCAGGGCCTCAGCCGTTCCTTGCCACTCCGTGTGGTAAATGGCATATTGGCAAGTTTACGCTTCTCCTCCGACAATTTTATTTTAGATTTTTGAGTCCTTTTTTTACTGATATTTGGTGTTTTGGATTTTACATGCTCTGTACTATGACATTGGGCATCGGCCTTGGCAGTCGACGTTGATTGCATTTCATCGTCTCGGCCATGACTAGTGGCAGCAGCTTCAGCACGAGGTGGAAGTCGATCTTGATCTTTCCCTATTTTTGGAACCTCAACATTTTTGTTCTCCATATTTTAATAGGCACAACTAAAAGGCACCTCAGGTAAACAATGGAGATGGATGGATACTAGTATACTTATGGATGACGAGCGACTGCCGACACAGAGGTAGCTACAGCCGTGGACTACCGTACTGTGTCTGCTGCTAATATAGACTGGATGATAATGAGATAAAATTAAAATATATATATATATCACACTAGTACTGCAGCCGGACAGGTATATATTATGTAATGACGGACCTGCTGGACACTGTCTGTCAGACTCAGCACTGCAGACTCCTAAAGTAAGCTACTAGTATCAAGAAGATAGAAAGAAAAAAAAACCACGGGTAGGTGGTATACAATTATGGATGGACGAGCGACTGCCGACACAGAGGTAGCTACAGCCGTGGACTACCGTACTGTGTCTGCTGCTAATATAGACTGGATGATAATGAGATAAAATTAAAAAATATATATATATCACACTAGTACTGCAGCCGGACAGGTATATATTATGTAATGACGGACCTGCTGGACACTGTCTGTCAGACTCAGCACTGCAGACTCCTAAAGTAAGCTACTAGTATCAAGAAGATAGAAAGAAAGAAAAAACACGGGTAGGTGGTATACAATTATGGATGGACGAGCGACTGCCGACACAGAGGTAGCTACAGCCGTGGACTACCGTACTGTGTCTGCTGCTATTATAGACTGGATGATAATGAGATAAAATTAAAATATATATATATATCACACTAGTACTGCAGCCGGACAGGTATATATTATGTAATGACGGACCTGCTGGACACTGTCTGTCAGACTCAGCACTGCAGACTCCTAAAGTAAGCTACTAGTATCAAGAAGATAGCAAAAAAAAAACCACGGGTAGGTGGTATACAATTATGGATGGACGAGCGACTGCCGACACAGAGGTAGCTACAGCCGTGGACTACCGTACTGTGTCTGCTGCTAATATAGACTTGATGATAATGAGATAAAATTAAAAAATATATATATATCACACTAGTACTGCAGCCGGACAGGTATATATTATGTAATGACGGACCTGCTGGACACTGTCTGTCAGACTCAGCACTGCAGACTCCTAAAGTAAGCTACTAGTATCAAGAAGATAGGAAAAAAAAAAAACCACGGGTAGGTGGTATACAATTATGGACGGACGAGCGACTGCCGACACAGAGGTAGCTACAGCCGTGGACTACCGTACTGTGTCTGCTGCTAATATAGACTGGATGATAATGAGATAAAATTAAAATATATATATATATATCACACTAGTACTGCAGCCGGACAGGTATATATTATGTAATGACGGACCTGCTGGACACTGTCTGTCAGACTCAGCACTGCAGACTCCTAAAGTAAGCTACTAGTATCAAGAAGATAGGAAAAAAAAAACCACGGGTAGGTGGTATACAATTATGGATGGACGAGCGACTGCCGACACAGAGGTAGCTACAGCCGTGGACTACCGTACTGTGTCTGCTGCTAATATAGACTGGATGATAATGAGATAAAATTAAAATATATATATATATCACACTAGTACTGCAGCCGGACAGGTATATAATTATGTAATGACGGACCTGCTGGACACTGTCTGCAGAATGCGTTTATAAAAACACCACACGACGAGTGTTTAACTTTTTCAGGCAGACAATCACAATATACTGGTGGTCAGCAGACAATCACAATACTGGTGGTCAGTGGTCACTGGTCAGTCACACTGGCAGTGGCACTCTGGCAGCAAAAGTGTGCACTGTACTTAAAATATGTACTCCTGCTATAACTGCTCCCCAGTCTCCCCCACAATTATTAAGCTGTGTGAGCAGTGAGCACTCAGCACAGTCAGATAATGATATACAGTATTACATATGATGCAGCACACTGGGCTGAGCACAGATATGGTATGTGACTGTGTCACACTGTGTATCGTTTTTTTCAGGCAGAGAACGGATTAATTAAACTGGTGGTCACTGGTCACACTATCAGCAGCAAGTAGTACTCCTCCTAATAATATGCTCCCCAAAATTAGTGTCTCTCTCTAGTACTCTAGTCTAAACGGAGAGGACGCCAGCCACGTCCTCTCCCTATCAATCTCAATGCACGTGTGAAAATGGCGGCGACGCGCGGCTCCTTATATAGAATCCGAGTCTCGCGATAGAATCCGAGCCTCGTGAGAATCCGACAGCGGGATGATGACGTTCGGGCGCGCTCGGGTTAACCGAGCAAGGCGGGAAGATCCGAGTCGCTCGGCCCCGTGTAAAAAAACCTGAAGTTCGGGCGGGTTCGGATTCCGAGGAACCGAACCCGCTCATCACTAGCAGCACCCCTGTATTTTTTGCAGCATACAGGACCAGTGTACTTTTATTTTAACAGCAGCACCCCTGTATTTTTACAGCATACAAGACCAGTGTACTTTTATTTTAACAGCAGCACCCCTCTATTTTTACAGCATACAGGACCAATGTACTTTTATTTTAACAGTAGCACCCAGAGCCAGCGCTGCGCACTCAGCAAGGGTATGCAGTGCAGGAAGGCACCAAGCTGAAGAGGTGCTCTCCCTGCTCCACTACCCTGCTGCGGCTTGCTGCTGCTGCACCTGTCAAACTGGATGACAGATAGCAGCGGCTATCTGAAGTGCGGTCGTGGCTCCCTCCCCTATCACTCCCCAGAGAGACTGTGATCAGTGCACAGCCATAGCCCACATACAGCACCACTACTGATTGAGGGAATCTCGGGGCTGGGCAAAATTGTGGGGGCATGGCCTAATCACAGAAGGTGTGGCCATGCCCCCTTATGAAATATGTATATTTAAAAATATATTTGTAGTGCTGAGCGGGGCCCTGAGCACCTCAGCGCCAGTCAATTCGAGCTGGGACCTCCTGCAGGTACTGGGGATGTGCTGTGCTGTGAAGGTAATGAGGGCTGTACCTGGCATAATGTGTATAATGGGCTCTACCTGGCATAATGTGCATAAGCTGCTCTACCAGGCATAACATGTATAAGGTTCTCTCCTGTGTGGCCTAATGTGTAGAAGGGTACTACTGTGCAGTGTAATGTGACTAACGGACACTACTGTGCAGTGTAATGTGACTAACAGAAGCTAATATGCGGTGTAATGTGACTAATAGACACTACTGTGCAGTGTAATGTGACTAACAGACGCTACTGTGCTGTATAATGTGACTAACGGATGCTACTGTGCTGCGTAATGTGACTAATGGACGCTACTGTGCTGTGTAATGTGACTAACGGATGCTACTGTGCTGTATAATGTGACTAACGGATGCTACTGTGCTGTGTAATATTACTAATGGATGCTACTGTGCTGTGTAATGTGACTAATGGATACTACTGTGCTGCATAATGTGACTAGCGGTCACTACTGTGCTGTGTAATGTGACTAATGGATGCTACTGTGCTGTATAATGTGACTAACGGACACAACTGAGCAGTGTAATGTGAATTGGTACAATTCTGTGGCCACGACCCTATATTTTGCTTGGTGGATGCCAAAGAAAATTTTCGCCCTGAACTCCTCAAAGTCTAGAACTGCCCCTGTCACCGATTTTAAAATATCTTTTTCTTTTCAAATGTAACAAGACCCCAATTCAATTCAGGGGAGAGGGCACTGAAACATACCCTGGCACTCAGCTACACCTCTGATAAGCGGCACTAATGTGGATATTGTGTAAAGGGTAATACTGTGTGGCATAACGTGTATACTATGTGGTGTAATATGAATCAGGGGCACTACGTTTGGGATAATGCGAATAAGATTGTAATAAAGTGTGGCATTATTTGAATTGTGGGTACAATTGTGGCCACGCCCCTCCCTTGTGTGACCACACCCCTTTTTGTAGTGTGCGCTGTCCCTTTTTTATGGATGGGAGGGCACAAATTTATCATTTGCAGGGGGGCGCCAAACACTCTAGCACAGGCCCTGGCAGCACCCCTGTATTTTTACAGCATACAGGACCAGTGTACTTTCATTTTAACAGCAGCACCCCTGTATTTTTACAGCATACAGGACCAGTGTTCTTTTATTTTAACAGCAGCATCCCTGTATTTTTACAGCATGCAGGGCCAGTGTACATTTATTTTTACTGCACCCCTGAATTTTTACAGCCAGCACCCCTGTATTTTCACTGTTTACAGGAGGACAGTGCCCCTGACCCCTGTACAACACAGTGACAGCCAGGACAGCAACACCCATGTACAGCTACAGCACCCCTTACAGCACATGAAACACCAGTGACAGCCAGGACAGCATGCCTAACAGCACAGGGACACCACAGTGAAAGGAACCGCCCCCCCACAGAGCACACACTGACCCCACCCAATGCCACCACCCACAGAGAAAGACAGAGGTCTGTCTCCCTCACTCTCTAAGTCAGGAGTGATAATGGAAGCGATGCGCGGCTCTTTATATGGAATCCAATACCCATGAGAATCCAACAGTGGGATGATGACATTTTGCCTCATTCTGGTTTTTGAATCTGGTGGGATGTCCTGAGCCGGACTCGGATTCTGGCTCAGAACGTGATGTTCAGGTGGGTTTGGTTCTCTGAGAACCGAACCCGCTCATCTCTACTTAATACATTTGGGCCATAGTTCTTTGTAAGCATTAGTTCCAACCATTCTAAATTGAGTCCAGAATATAGTGGGAAATCCTGGATCAGTGACTGCACAGCAGAAAGACCGCACGTATGTGTTATGCATGTGTATAGATTACCAGTTATTATGAGCTGATCAGTTGATGGTGCAAAATAGCACCAATCATGTGCAGCTTCTCCAAAATGGTACCAGCTGGTGAGGCCGCATATCTGATGAAGCGAAGGCCAGAGTGGAGCAGGATGAGTGTGCAGTGGGGACAAGAAAGGAATTCTCTTAAAAGAGCAAAGATGTAGAGGAAAAACCTCTAGGGATATGGGCACTGGAGTTTGGCAGCGTGAGACAGAGTCCACGGTCCATGACTAGTGAAAGTTCGCAAAAAAAGAGGCATCCAGTACGAAGTGTGGACTGCAGAGAGAATGACATGCTGCCACACATGAGAGACATTTTGAGAGGCTGGAGACACTGGTAGAGGCACAGGGGTTCAGAAGGACTGGCAGGGAGGGGACTGTGGAGATGCTGCCATTAAGCTGTTATCAATAAGGCTGTCAATGAGATTGTTGCACTACAGGTACCAGATAGCCTTGACAAGAATCTGCATCATGTTTAGAGGAACTGGCTCTTACAACACTTTCCTAAAGGCTGCTGATGTGGACAGATTCTCCTTTATGATCTAGATCTCATCACCATCTGAGGGAGCCCACTGGGCATTTAAGGCAATCTCTGCTAAATAGGAAGTCGTTGGGTATACTGTAGGTGAAATGTGGGTGAGTTGTGAGTATGTTGAGTAAAAAAAAAAGTGTTTGTCTATATTTTATGTGTGCGTTGGTGGCCCCAATGAGCGTGGCTCAATCTGTATGATATAAAGTGGTATATAAGACAGCTAATCATTATTAATTCAGCCTAATGATATGGCACTTGCAGGAGACATGGGTGAGTGTGTAAACTTGTTGTCAAACAGTGTGTATATCCCACCCACCCTTTGTGGACACATCCCTATCCTGGCCGACTCTGTCTCTCAGGACCCATAGCAGTTACATTTATATAGCTACATCCTTGATTCCTATACATGCGTGGTTTGACCATGCAATAGTGCTGCCTGCCCTGACATCTAACCTGTCTCTAAATTCTTATGCTTACATGTCAGTCTTCCGATCTTTCTGAGACTAAGATGCCTAGTGCCAAACCTGCTGGTCATGACCTGTTCTCACCACAAAATCAAGAATCTCTTAGCTTGTGACCCTGGGGTGAACCAGTCACTCGTTACTCTTATGTGTCAAATGGGGCAGCAATAATCACAGTGTGTGACATGTGGGATGTGTCATCAGCTCATGTGTGTTTTATAATCTTGTCATATTGTGTTTTATAAATCTACTGTATTTAGTTTTATGTGATGTCTCATAAAAAAAAATTTAGTTTTGGAATACAGTTTGGATAGTTATTAAATAATCAAAGAATAAAGCAAACTATCCTCTTATCAAGGACTGATACTCCTTGCAGGGACAGATTTATACCCCTTTTCCACTAGCTCTAAAAACACGGGTAAATGCGCGGGGCCGCGCATTTACCCGTGTTTTTCTCTAGTGGAAACGCCCCCCCCTGCAAATTCCCGGACAAAGTGATCCGGGAATCCTACCCGGGTAGCTTGCCGGGTTTAACACGTTTTCAACCCGGTAAGCTGTGTAGTGTAAACGGTAGCCGTGTCGATGCGACACGGCTCCCGTTCACAGTCTATGGAAGGGCGGCGCTGGGAGATCATGTGATCTCCCAGCGCCGCCCCTGCTGCGTCACTAGCAGCGTCAGCCACCCGGCAATATGCCGGGTTGGTGAGCGCAGTGTAGAAGGGTGCTCTAGCACGGGTCGCAGCCGTGTCAGGCTCCAGGCTGCGACCCGTGCTAGATAGTGGAAAA
Organism: Pseudophryne corroboree; assembly: GCF_028390025.1. NCBI lineage: Eukaryota > Metazoa > Chordata > Amphibia > Anura > Myobatrachidae > Pseudophryne > Pseudophryne corroboree. Next base: position 1,009,778,612 of record NC_086444.1, on the reverse strand, counting down.
AGGGTATAAGTCTACTTACTAGTATACTACTTAAGGGGGTCATTCCGAGTTGATCACATGCTAGCTGTTTTTTGCAGTGCTGCGATCAGGTCAAAACTCAGCAAAACTGCGCATGCGTATGCACCGCAATGTGCAGGCGCGTCGTACGGGTACAAAGCGGATCGGTGCTGGGCAATTTAATGGATTTAACAAAGAATCCATTCGCACAGACGATCACAGAGAGATTGACAGGAAGAAGGCGTTTATGGGTGTCAACTGACCGTTTTCAGGGAGTGGCTGGAAAAACGCAGGTGTGTCCAAGCGTTTGCAGGGCGGGTGTCTGACGTCAATTCCAGGACTGGACAGGCTGTAGTGATCGTAACGGCTGAGAAAGTCCAGCCCTACTCAAAAACTGCACAAACTGTTTTTGTACCGCTCGCCTGCACAAGCGTTCGCACACTTGCAAAGTAAAAATACACTCCCCTATCTGATCGCAGCGCTGCAAAAAATAGCTAGCATGCAATCAGGTCGGAATGACCCCCTAAGTCACCAAGCATGGATATCCTTAAACCTGGACTGCAATGACAAAGTTTGGGTAACTCTGCACCAAAATATGCTGATGTATATGTACTATGCACACATGAAGTGATTTTAGAATGCGACACTGACAAATGTGAGAAATGAACCTATGGTTTAATGCGCTTTAGACATAATTTTGCCATGCATGTAGAGGGGGTTTCAATTGAACAGCTCTGTGCATAAAAGTCCTATGCTACCACCCTTTTCCTCGTGCAGAAAGCTTTCGAGCCTTTATGAATTTATCCCATACACTCATACGCTTACATTACTGCAGACAATGCACATATTTACATAAATGATCTCTAATAATTTTTCAAATATTTTCTTTGCTGTGTGTTTGATTTAGAGTTTAATATTAATGAACATTTATCTATATTATTATTTATTACCAGTTATTTATATAGCGCACACATATACCACAGCGCTGTACAGATAATATTTTGCCCATTCACATCAGTCCCTGCCCCAGTGGAGCTTACAATCTATATTTCCTATCACATGTACACACACACACATTCATGCTAGGGTTAATTTTGATGGGATCCAATTAACCTACCAGTATATTTTTGGATTGTGGGAGATAACCCACGCAAGTACGGGGAGAATATACAAACTACGCACCAGGGCCGGTGCTAAGGTGTTCGGCGCCCTCCTGCAAACTATAAATTTGTGCCCTCCCACACTTTATAAAGGGACAGCGTGCGCTGGAAGAAGGGGTGTGGTCTCAGAAGGAAAGGGTGTGACCACATAAAGTACCCCCATTTCAATTAACGCCACACAGTAGCACAATCATATTCACATTACACAGCAAGTAGTAGTGCAGCTTATACACATAATGCTCATAGATAGTAGTAGCGCCCTGTATACATAATGGCCATAGTAGCAGCGCCCCTTATACGTAATGCCCATAGTAGTAGTGCCTCTTATGCATAATGTCCATAGCAGTAGCGCCGTTTAAACATAATGCCCACAGTAGTAGCACCGCTTATACTTAATGCACATAGTAGCAGCTCCACTTTTACATAATGTCCATAGTAGTAGTGCTGATTTTACGTAATGTCCATAGTAGTAGTGCCGCTTATATGTAATGCCCATAGCAGTAGCGCCGCTTATACGTAATGCGCATAGTAGCAGTGGTGCTTTTACGTAATGTGCATAGTGGTAGTGCCGCTTATATGTAATGACCATAGTAGCAGTGGTGCTTTTACGTAATGTGCATAGTGGTAGTGACGCTTATATGTAATGCCCTTAGTGGCTGTGACGCTTATATGTAATGCCCGTAGTGGTAGTGACGCTTATATGTAATGCCCATAGTGGTAGTGACGCTTATATGTAATGCCCATAGTGGTAGTGACGCTTATATGTAATGCCCATAGAAATGGCACTTATACAAACAACCCCCCCCACACACACACACCCATATACACACCCATATACACACCCGTATATACACACACACACACACACACACACACACACACTCTCTCTCTTTCCCTTTACTTACCTAACAGTCTGGCTGGCCATAGCAACAGCAGCCTGGTCCTGTGTAGCGACGCCCCCTATTCCCATGTAGCCATGCCCCCTTTTCAGCCGGACCAACCCCGCTGTCACAGGTGAGGGGGAGAGGAGGCTCCAAGCTGCCGGTGCTGCTGCCTGTCATAAAGTGTGACAGGCAAAGCAGCCGGCAGCAGCAGCAGCTGGGGGGGACAGGCTGGCGCAGCAGCGGGGATGCAGAGCAGAGACAGCGCCTCTCCTGACCTGGCGCCTACCTGCTCTGCATCCCTTTGCTGTGCGGGTAGCGCCGGGCTTGCTCCGCACAGTTAGGGCCATGGTGAGAATCGAACCCATGACCTCAGTGCTGTGAGGCAGTAATGCTAACCATTACACCATCCGTAATGCCCTAATAGGACCCTAATAGGCCCCTAATAGGCAAGGGCGTAGCTACTATATGTGCAGGGAATGCAGCTGCTATGGGGCCCAGAGCTGAGAGAGGCCCACCTTCTGTCACAGTTACATGTGTTATATAAATTTGGTGCACAGAGCTCCTTACAAACTTTTGCTTTGGGTCTATATATTAATGTTGCATAAAATTAACTGGAGGGCATTGTAATATTACAGAAAATGAGCTAGGGCACTGTAATGTGGCACAATATGAAGTGGAGGCACTATAGTGTGGCATAATATGAACCGGGACAGTGCAAGGTGGCATAATATAAACTGGTGACATTGTCATAAATTTGAATTGAGGTTGCATAATGAGGTTCCTACAAAATGTTGCTATGGGGCCCACAAACAAATGGCTATGTCCCAGCTAATAGGTGAAATACTTTCTTTTTAAACACACGTTAATTTAATTGCATTTTGACCATATACACTCGACTGAACCACCCAGGTAAATTGTATGTTAATGCAATGTAAACATTTTATACATTAAAATTTTCACCAAAATTTGTTCGCCTGATTTACTTAATCTATTACTAGGAGTAGAGTTCTGGAACTGAACGGGTTAATTGTCATAACACGATCCACAGCCCACAAATTTGCTAAATCACATTCCTCTAACCACAACAGAAATGCAGTGATTTAATCCAATTGGTTTCAACTGAGTTATGTTACTGACAAGGTCCAATATTAAGAAATAGCACATGTTAATTTGTAATAAAATAACGACATCATACAGAATACTTACGTTAGCAAAAAAAGCTACGTTACATAGCCTACTCACTCTGGAAATGGTTCCAAAACACTATTTGTTCTTCAGAAAACTAAATCCTGTCCTAACTGCTCATAAAATGTTCCCTATAAGTGTTTATAATAGCTAGTAAAAAGAGCAGCAATGTGTTTCTATGTAAACAAATCCAAATGGTAAAAAATGTGCATAGTTTATCATAAAATCAAAGGTATGTATGAAAAAAAAATATCAGGCCATGGTTAACAAAGCGAATTAATTAAAAACCCATGATAACCACATATTGACTTTTCCTAGTAAAAACATGATTTTTATTTTATTATGGTGGAAAAATATGCGCTCAGTCCAAGTAAATGTCAAACCTAGCTTTAAAATATGGATATTTAAAGAGGGTATAATACTTAAGCGTCTCAAACTATTACTACTTCTTGGTGAGAGCATACAGACTGTTTTATACAGCTTTGGGCAGAGGATTTCAATGAGACTTGTAACATGTACGGTGTGACTACTGCCCGCTTAAGGAGAGGGAAAATGACTGCAAAGCTTTGACTTACAGTGATGACACTTTGTAGCAGACTTATACAATGTTTGAGGCTGCAACTGGTTCAACATTCCTGTATTTTTTTAAGGCAAAACTTTGAAGTCTTTAAAGCTTTGTTCTGAGTTTTCTTTGTCAGCCTATTAAAGGGGAAATCTTATTACTACCATATTGGACTATTTTAGATTCTTTAATTCAGCGTTCTAAAACCATAATGTGGAATACATGGAAATAAAGAACACGCTACATGTTGAACAATCACCTAAATAAATATTGAAACAATAGACAGAAAAAGGCCATGCTATAGTTCTTTTCAGTCTACTTTTCAAGTTAGTGGAACAAATGATTATGTTTTGTATTCAGTGTCCACAATTGTACGCTGATGTGTTTCTCTGTCACACTGTTAACCATCAAAGAAGTCCTGTCCTTCCCAACTCTCTATTTTCACAACAGGATATCTGGTTTCTTTTATGAGGATACAGCTATGTTAATTTGGTTTAGTGGTTTGTTGGAGGTAAGCAGGCTCTTCACAACACAAACACCAAAATCCGCTTAAAGCAGTTGCTTGTTAATAGCTGTGGTCTGATTGGCAGATTTGCATTGTAAAATGTGATTTTTGGTTGGCTAAATATGTTTAGTCTGGTAAGCACTTTAGTGATTGAGTGTCTGTTAATGGATAAAGTTGGATTATGGTGGACCCTCTACAGACTGTCACTGAGCACTTAGAGAGGTGAGAGGTAAAAGCAAAATTAAAAACAATCTGGCACCATAGGCGGAAACAGATTTTAGATGTTCAGTTCTAATATAAAAAGGTGTCAATTAAAATTTACCAATGTATGTATAGAGGAAGTTACATGTTCCTCTTTTTGTGACGAATGCCCATACACTGTAGATGTCGACATCTCAGAAATAAATAATAAAATCCTTTCTTTCCAGACTAAACAAAATGATTAATCATGTTAAATAAATCAACATAATTATGCAGTGATGTGACTGCAATAAGGCATTATGAGGCAGATGTATCAACCTGGAGAAGGCATAAGGAAGTTATAAACCAGTGATAAGTGCAAGGTGATAAACGCACAAGCCAATCAGTTCCAATATTTAAATTAACATTTAGGAGCTGATTGGCTGGTGCGTTTATCATCTTGTACTTATCACTGGTTTATCACTTCCTTATGCCTTCTCCAGGTTATACATCTGCCCCTAAATACTGTATGTAGGTACAATCTTATACCATTTATATGCTTGCATATAAATTAACCAAATATTTATTTAAAGTAGCTGCATATAAACAAACACACAAAAGCATCATCACCTTTATCTCTCTCTCACTCACTCTCTCTCTCTCTCTCTCTCTCTCTCTGTGGGTACACACTTAGTGATAAATTAAACGGCTCATTTGACCCATCCTGAGCAACACCATTTACTTTTATCGCTAAGTGTGTCGACATGCACGGCCGAGATGTCAGCCGTGCATGCAGCTCAATTCGGATTGCCCAGCTGCGCTGTGATGTCACTGAGCGATATAATTTGCATATCTCTCAGTGCGTGTGCACTGCCGCCGACCGCCCCGGCATGGAAGGAAACACACTAGGCAATATCACTCATAGAGCAAATCACCTAGTGTGTACCCACCCTCTCTCTGTCTCTCTGTTCCTCTGACTCATAAAGACCTTGATCTACTAAGGAGGGAAACTGTTATGCAATGTTATACACATTACGTTTTATCTTTTTTGCAGCTTCAAATCTAGAGAATATGTGGCCGAAATCGAGCTGCCAGTGTGCTGTCTCCCACAAATTGCAGGCTATTACATTTGGCCACTAAACTTTTCCCCCAGTCCTCACTGTCCCTGCAACACAGTTTTTGCAATTGTTAGTACCACGAACTTTCCCAATACTTCCCTGTCGTTGACAAATGATTGTTTCCTTTTTCAGACCCACATTTAAGATATTTTCAACAGATGCAAAACAAAGATATTAATAGAAACTCAAACTTTATAAATTCATTTATCACTATTCTTAAGCGCTATAGCAATTTTTGTTGTTAAGGTTATACTTCCATAAAAGTCATACTTGTTACGTATCTAAAAATTTTACATTTATTATTTTACTAAAGCCTTTTAGAACCCTTAATTTAGCTTTTGTCTTCTTTCCATATAGGATTTTTCCTCTCTTTGGGTGAAATTACTGGGATGTCCCTCAATGGGAAGATTGGCAACTTTCTTCAGTGTTTTTACCTGTAAGTAATCCTACAGTATATAATAAAAGGCTCCTCACTTCTATGGGTCGAATGAAAGTGTTTTGGGTGCTGGCGGCTACTAGATTTTGCCCAATGTGCTCTATTTGGGCGCTTAGAGCCGAAGGGTGCTGACATTACTGTTATGTTGTTCCGTCATTTTGATGGACTGGCAACTTGTGTTTAAATGTTTTTTTCACTCTGGGATGGTGGATTTTAAATTGTTTGGCAATGGCCTTATATTCATTTCCACACTGATGATCAGTATTAATTACTTCTCTGAGATGATTGCAGATGTGCTTTCTCCTTGGCATTTGTATTAACATAAACCTGAATGCACCAAATGTGCAAAAGGTTCTACTTTTACATAAAGGTGATAGCACTTCATGATGAGCAAATAGTGAAATGCACTTGACTTGCAACAGTTGAATTCAATTACATTCTAATTGAAGTGGAAGCAGTAATGGAGCTCTTACTTTTTTGTACACATGGTTTCTTCATAGTGGCTTAATTATTGTCAAATTAATGACAAAGTAAAATCTCCTATGGGACATTAGTCACATAAGGTTAGTGTGATCAAATCTTAGGACTTGCTGAAGACTAGTTGAATGATTATGCTGTGATTTGTAAAAACACAGACTTGTATTTTACTCTAAAACACAACCTTGATTAAAATATGCATATCACGTTATAAGCCAATAATGTCATAGCATTGAAAAAATCACTTGGAGCAATTATAATAACTTTCTTCTCCATTGTCATTTGCATCATGAATGAAGATTGTAACCACAAGATGAAGTACACAGGAAGTTTTTGTTATATAGGAAGTGCTTCTGCAGCCGTTGTTCCGTATCACATGCAGATAGTAAAGACACACTTCTGCAGCTCTCCAGAGTCCTTTGGGGATTTGCACACTGACCGCTTTACAGGCATGTCTTTGAATTATTACATTTAAGAAAATACAATATTGCAAGTATTGACAGTCTTAATGGATGAAAAGTCAGATTAAGCAATTGAAATTCTTTAGCTAAATATTGTAAACTCAATTCATAAAAGAGAATATTTATAACCAACTATTCTTTCACATTCACTTTGATTATTTAATTAAACAAACGTGAACTGTGCATAATAAGGATGCAATAATGAATGCATTTGGCCATAATAAATACAATCCTGGTCAATACAGTATTCACTATTACTGACATTATTATTAAACTGACTTACGTAATGGAAGTGAGAAGAATCAACACTTAAGTATTGATGTAGAAGTAACAGTTTTTTACATAGTAGTCAGTATTATACATTACATACCCTACTATCTTAATGGCTTCAAGTCCTAATTATCCGTATTGCAGTATATGAAGAGACCTGTTACAGCAGCCTTACCATATGGTACTGAATGCAACCTATGAGATATGTAAGTTATTTTTTCAACTATAAAAGTTAAGAATAACCATTAAGCTAACCTTTACCTAGTGGAGAAACACAGCAAAGCACAGAAATTTATAAGACCTTCTGAAAAGGCGTAATTTACAAGAGCAACGTAATTGTGATATGCCAGACATAAGTACTGCTGGTTATGATAATTAAGAATGAGCATTGAGCTTTTATCTGTAGATTTCACATATTCATATCTTAGGGGGAGATATATCAAACCTTCAATAGAGGACAGGTGGGGAAGTTGCCCATACCAACCAATCAGCTTCTAGCTATCATTTTGTAGAATGCACTTGATAAATGATAGGTGGCTATGGGCAACTCCATTTGCTGTCTTTAATCAGTTTGATACATCCCCACCCTTAAGCTCTCATGTTACTCTGCTTATGTTAGCTCTAGGGGTGTGATGTGAGGCCACATTCTCTTCTAGTGCACACAATCCCCCTTTCTCCCATCTACCACATGTTGGGAGATATGCAATCTGAATCTGAATTTATTGTCAGTAACTAGGGTCAACATATTGTCAATGGATTGTTATTTTTTCTTGGGGTTTTTAAGTTGCTTACATATGTGAAACTAGGATTCACTGCATGGAGGATAATGGAAATGAGGAGGTCCTGATAGCCATCACAAATAACTATTTGACCACCTAGCAAAGAGACCCAGGTCTAGAGCTGTTACCTTAAGACCCACTCTTACATGTCCATGTACATCACTTAAACTTCAGAACATTTATTTCCTAGCCCAGGCTTGAACGCATGTGTACATCATGCCCAATTGTCTGCTGAGTTACACTTCTGCATGACCAGTGAGTTTGGAATAACATCATTTAAGAGTGAGAGAGTTTAGGTTGATGTCCCTTGAGGTCCCCACATAGGTGGCAACTATTTGTCAGCACTCTGCTTGTTTTTTTTTCTAAATTCTGTTTCACGTGTTTGCTTATTAACGTGTAGAAACCTGAAGATATAAAGAAAATATAGCATTGCTAATTGCAAGGAATGAGTGGTAAACCACCTTTAAGAGTAAATAATATCCAGTGCTGTTTCTCTGAAGGTACTCAGAGGCATGCAGTATCTGATCATTTTTTTGGTGTGTAATTTACATTTTTTAGGGGCCTATTTATCAAAGCTTGAAGAGAGGTAAAGATTTGAGAGATAAAGTACCAGCCAATCAGCTCCTAGCTGCCATGTTACGGGCTGTGTTTGAAAAAAGGTCAGTTGGTACTTTGGGGTCTATGTACCAAGCCTTGGAGAAAGATAAAGTGGAAAGAGACAAAGTACCAACCAACCAGCCCCTGTCATTTTTCAAACACAGCCTGTAACATGGCAGTTAGGAGCTAATTGGCTGGTACTTTATCTCCATCCACTTTATCTCTCTCCAAGGCTTAGTACATATACCCCTTTAGCTCTTTCCACTTTATCTCTCTCCAAGCTTTAATACATAGGGCCCTTAGAACTTATTACATTAAAAGAAAGAAATCAGTTAAATCATTTTAGAAATTAATAGAATTAGCATCTTAAGACATATCCATAGTGTGGAAAATAATAAAAATCTTCTATCAACTTCTAACATTAGGTGATTACCAATACCTTTTAACTTCTGATGGAACACTTCTACAAAAAGGGTAACCTGTTGTTAATATGGTCGAGAAACAATTGCTGAGAGAGAGAAAGGAAGTGTGGGGGGGGGGGGTAGGGGGGGGGGGCTATGGATTCTGAACTGCATTAAGCAGTTTTTAACTTGCTTGCATAATGTATAGATCCACGTATACCCTAATGCTGCTCTAATCAGCCACAGGAAAATGAAAACTAGTGCTCAGATCTGATTCTGACGGTGAGGGCTACAGGCCCTAGAGATTATTCTTGCTACACTAGTATGCTACATCCAATTACTATAATAAATGCCTGAAGCATTAAATCTTATTATTGTTTATAACTGTGCTTATATGTAATACACATGCATTGTATACATTTATTAGATGATTGTACACAGTACAACAATATTTTATACATGAAAACATACACTACTACACAATCAGAGGCAATAGAGTGGGTGGGGCAAGGGGGCAGCTCGCCCCTTCCAAACATGAGAGGCGCCGGCCAATGTACACAGGAGGAGCGATGTACGGTCAGTTCAAAGACCGCACTTCACAACCTCCGTGCAGCGCAGGGACTAGGCAATGGCGCTCCCCCACCTCTATCTCCAGGCAGAGCAGTGCCAAACTGCCAAGAATCGCTGGTGTTTTGGGGGCATGGCCTAATGCAGACTGCCCGCCTCCATGAGAGACCTGTGGCTGTGCTGCTGTGTAAGCAGGACAGGTACAATAGTGTCTCTCTCATTCCATCTCTCTCCCTGTTCCACTCTCTCTCTCCCTAACACTCTCTCCACCCCCTATCTCTCTCTCCCACCCTAACACTCCCTTTCCTCACTCTCTCTCTCTCTCTCTCTCTCTCTCTCTCTCTCTCTCCCTAACACTCTTTCTCCTTTCTTTCTCTCTCTCTCTCTCTCTCTCTCTCTCTCTCTCTCTCTCTCTCTCTCTCTCTCTCTCTCTCTCTCTCCTAATACTCTCTCTCCTCTCTCCCTAACACTTTCTATCCTCTCTCTCCCTAACACATTCTCTCTCTTCCCAACACTCTCTTTCCTCTCTATCCCTAACACTCTCTCCACTAACCTCTCTCTCTCCCTAACACTCTCCTCTCTCTCTCTCCCTATCACTCTTGCTCTTCTCTCTCTCCCAAACTCTCTCTCCTCTCTCCCTAACACTCTCTCTCCATAACACTCTCTTTCCTCTCTCTCTCCATAACACTCTCTCTCCTCTTTCTCTCTCTCCCAAACACTCTCTCTCTCTCCTCTCTCTCCCTAACACTCTCTCTCCTCTCTCCCTAACACTTTCTCTCTCCCTAACACTCTCTTTCCTCTCTCTCCATAACACTCTCTCTCCTCTTTCTCTCTCTCTCCCTAACACTCTAGTGTCTCTCTCTTTCTCTCCCTAACACTCTCTCACCGCTCTCTCTTCTTTACTCTCTCTTTCTCTCCCTAACATTCTCTCTCCTCTTGCTCCTCTCTCCCCTTGACACCGTTTCTCTCTCTTCCTGACACTGTTCCTTTCTCTCCCTCACTCTCCCTGACACTTAGTCTCTCTCTCACTCTTTCTTTCCCTGACAGTCTTCCTCTCTCTTCACACCTCCTCCCCATGTTATGATTCCCGAACTCCAGACCAGAGGAGATCTTATGGCAGAGGTCTGAGTACAGGGAAGATCTGCTGGTAGTGGGAGCAGGAGAGCCTAGTAACCCCTGGCACCCTAACTCCGTTGTCTCGCCCGTGTTATCAGAAATCCCCTGCGAGACTATGGTTGCTTGAGCCCATGGCAGCCGCGTTCGAAGGGCGGATTATGTCTGCCCAACCCCGATGCCCCCTCAGGTCTTAATGGGAGACAAAGGGAAATCCGAGACAGGGTGATAACAAGGGGCCCTCTGACTAAGCAACCAGGCCAGGGGTTACAAGCTAACTAACTTAAACCAAAGGTATGTGCGGACTAGCCGCCAGGGAAAAGGACAACCAAGGATCCACCGATCCGTTACTCCTATCCAACACCGCTGGATACCAGAGTGGATCTGTGGGAGCGGAATCCTCCGCAAAAGCTCCAGAACACAAATATACTAAATAATAAACAGTAAGCGGACAAGCCGCAACACACGGCTGCGCCGCGACTCACGAACACCACAGGATGTTAAAGGTGCTCGGTCAGACTCCAGGAATGATGACAACTTTCCGAGTACAGGACCACTGAGGACAGGAACAACCGGATTGAGCAAGACTGGAACTCTCTGCAACTGACACAGGCAAACAGGAAGCTATCACCGGCGTCTGTGGGAAGTCCAAAGGGTGCTTATAACAGAGAGCTCCCCAATCAGGAGCCAGACTGGGTAATCACAATGAATGCCGTGCAGCTTGCAAGCTGCACGGCCAGCACACCATAAAATAATTAGAACAGACCCAGCAACGGGGAACGCGGCCCGAACGTGGCGTCCCCGTTGCTAGGGTCAGAGCGGCTCCGTGCGCCCGGCGTCTAGCGTTGCCAGGGAGCCGGCGGCTGTACGCGCACGGCGTCCCTGGTTGCTAGGCGCCGGGCCGCACCGACGAGCGGACCCCGGCGCCTAACAGTACCCCCCCTTGAGGAGGGGTCAAGGAACCCCTAAAGCCAGGTTTCTGAGGAAATTTTCGAAAAAATGCCCTTTTGAGCCTCGGGGCATGAAGATCCTCATCCAGGACCCAAGACCTTTCCTCTGGCCCATAACCTCTCCAATGTACCAAAAAATAAAGCCGACCCCGGGAAAACTTGGAATCGAGAACCTTCTCAACCAGGAACTCCTGCTGACCCTGTACATTTATTGGTGATCTCCCCTGAGATATTTTACGAGGAAATCTACTGGACGAAACATATGGTTTCAGCAATGAGCAATGGAAGGTATTTCCGATCCGTAAAGTTTTTGGTAAACGTAACCGGAAAGCAACTGGATTGACTTTTTTGATAATGTGAAATGGTCCAATAAATTTAGGACCCAATCTGGCTGAGGTTTGTCGAAGTTTAATGTTGCGAGTCGACAACCACACCCTATCTCCTACTTTAAAAGTGCACGGCCGCCGAAGCCTGTCAGAAAATCTTTTTTCCCGGAATGCCGCTTTTCTGAGAGCCAGGTGTACTTTTCTCCAAATGAGTCTAAGATGAGAGGTCAGGGCCAGTGAGGAGACAGAGGAATGTTGAAAAAATGAATTAGCCCTGGGGTGAAAACCAAAAACTGCAAAAAATGGAGACACATTGGTGGAAGAATGACAGGCATTATTATAAGCAAACTCCGCCAATGGAAGAAACTCAGACCAGTCATTTTGGAGTTTGGCCGAGTACAAACGCAAATATTGTTTTAGAGATTGATTAACTCGCTCAGTCTGCCCATTGGATTGGGGATGATAGCCAGACGTTAAAGATAATTTCATCTTTAATGAAGCACAAAAAGACTTCCAAAATTGTGCAATGAATTGTGGACCCCGATCAGAAACAATATCAGTGGGTAAGCCATGGAGTCTGAAAACATGGCGGAGGAACAAAACTGCCAATCCCTGGGCAGATGGCAATCGGGGAAGAGCAATGAAATGGGCCATTTTGCTAAAACGGTCCACTACCACCCATATGACTTGGCATCCGGCTGACAGAGGGAGGTCCACCACAAAATCCATGGAGATATGCGACCATGGCCTAAGAGGAACATTCAAGGGCATAAGTTGACCGATAGGCAAAGAACGAGGAACTTTATGCTGTGCACAGACCTGACACGAAAAAACAAACTCTTTAATGTCTTTGGAAAGACCAGGCCACCATACAGAGCGGGAGACTAATTCCAAAGTCTTAGCGATTCCCGGATGCCCGGCAACTTTGCTATCATGAAACTCCGTCAAAACAGTTGCTCTCAAAAACTCAGGGACAAAAAGACGACCAGCAGGAGTATTTCCAGGAGCTTGATGTTGAAGCAGCATTAACTGGGTAAATACATCCTGTGTGAGGCCTGCCCGAATGACTGAAGACGGAAGTATGGGAGTAACAGGACTGTTGTCTTGAACTGGAAGAAAACTGCGTGACAGGGCATCTGCCTTAGTATTCTTGGAACCTGGCCTGAAGGTGATAATAAATTTGAAATGAGTAAAAAATAAAGCCCAACGAGCCTGCCGGGCATTCAGTCGTTTAGCTGATTCAATGTATTGAAGATTTTTGTGATCAGTCAAAACTGAAATGGTATGAGTCGCTCCTTCAAGCCAATGCCTCCACTCCTCGAAAGCCCATTTAATAGCCAGCAATTCCCGGTTACCAACATCGTAGTTGGATTCTGCAGATGAGAATTTCCTGGACATAAAGGCACAAGGATGTAATTCGAGGGAATCCGGATCCTTCTGAGATAGGATAGCCCCTACTCCAACCTCCGAGGCATCAACCTCAACAATGAAAGGCAATTCTGGGTTGGGATGTCTGAGGACAGGGGCTGAGACAAAGGCTTGTTTCAAGGCCTGAAAAGATAACTCAGCTTCACGTGACCAATTGGTAGGATCTGCTCCCTTCTTAGTCAGTGCCACAATGGGAGCAACTAGGTCAGAGAAGGAGTGAATAAATCTTCTATAGTAGTTCGCAAACCCTAAAAAGCGCTGAATTGCTTTTAAGTTGGTGGGTTGCGCCCAACTAAGGATGGCTTGGAGCTTCTTTGGTTCCATACAGAATCCCCGAGGGGAAATAATGTACCCTAAAAAGGATACCTCCGTGACATGAAATTCACACTTCTCAAGCTTGGCATATAGGTGATTTTCACGTAATTTTTTTAGAACCTGACGCACCTGGGTAACATGTTGTTCTACAGAGTCAGAATAAATCAAAATATCGTCTAAGTAGACTACAACGAACCTTCCAAGAAACTCACGGAGCACATCGTTAATGAGATCCTGGAAAACTGCCGGAGCGTTAGACAGGCCAAATGGCATAACCAGATACTCATAGTGGCCTGACTGAGTACTGAATGCCATTTTCCACTCATCCCCTGACTTGATTCTGATGAGGTTATATGCTCCTCTCAGGTCAATCTTAGAAAAAATCACAGCCGAACGTAGCTGATCAAAGAGGACAGAGATCAGCGGCAGAGGGTAAGTATTCTTTACTGAGATTTTATTCAAAGCTCTAAAGTCAATGCAGGGTCTAAGTGAACCATCCTTCTTCTCTACGAAGAAGAAACCTGCACTTAAAGGGGATTTAGATGGCCTGATAAATCCTTTCCCAAGGCTTTCTTTCACATACTCATTCATGGCCACAGTTTCAGGACCAGACAATGCATATAACCTTCCTTTAGGCAACGTGGCACCAGGAATTAGCTCAATGGCACAATCATAAGGCCTATGGGGAGGCAGAATATCCGCATTGCCCTTGGAAAATACATCAACAAAATCCTGGTATTCCACAGGAATGGGTGCGGGAACGGCGGCAGCTACTCGGATAGGAAGCGTAATACATTCTTTATTACAGATGGTACCCCATTGTAAGATCTCCCCCGACTGCCAATCAATGATGGGATTATGAAAGGCCAGCCAAGGGTGACCCAGAACCACAGGAACTGCTGGACAATGGGTAAGGAAAAACTCAATCTTTTCAGAATGCAGAGCTCCTACCGAAAGTAAAACAGGAGGTGTACAGAGAGAAATAACCCCATTGGACAAGGGACTCCCATCTAAACCATGCATGGTGACACACCTACCCAAGGTTAACTGAGGAATACCTAAGGCCTTGGCCCATGTTAAATCCATAAAGTTCCCTGCAGCTCCACTGTCCACAAAAGCAGAGACCGAGGAACAGAGGCTGCCAAAGGAAACTTTAGCAGGAACTAACAGTGAATTATTTGAGGAGATAAGCTGCAGACCAAAGTGAACCCCCTCACAACTCACTTGGTCGGGAAGTTTCTCGACTTGTTCGGACAACTACGGGCAAAATGTCCCTTACCTCCACAGTATAAACAAAGACCAGAATTTTGCCTCCTGGTTCTTTCTTCAGGAGACAATTTGGAGAGACCTATCTGCATAGGCTCCTCCATGTCCACAGGAATGGAAAAAACACAAGGAGTAGATCCGACAGATGCTCCTTTTTCAGCCCTCCGCTCTCTGAGCCGACGATCTATCTTAATAGAGAGCTCCATGAGTTTATCGAGAGTCTCAGGAGCGGGATACTGAAGGAGACTGTCTTTTATAGATTCAGATAAGCCGAGGCGAAACTGACTGCGTAAGGCTGGGTCATTCCATCCACAGTCGTTCGACCAACGGCGAAACTCCGTACAATAAATCTCTGCGGGATTCCTACCCTGTCTGAGAGCACGCAACTGACTCTCAGCGGACGCCTCTCTATCAGGGTCGTCATACAATAGCCCTAAAGATTTTAAAAAGGCGTCTACAGACAATAAGGCCGGATCGTCTGTCTTTAAACCAAAAGCCCAGGTCTGAGGATCCCCCTGAAGCAGAGAAATAATAATTCCAACCCGCTGAGCCTCCGTACCTGAGGAGACTGGTCTTAAACGAAAATAAAGTTTACAAGACTCTTTAAAATTAAAAAACTGTTTTCTATCCCCAGAAAAACGGTCAGGCAGATGCATTTTTGGTTCAGGGATGACCCTCGGGGAAGTCCGTAACAGATCTTCCTGTGACCTCACCCGGAGGGACAGATCCTGAACCATCTAAGTAAGTTCTTGAATCTGACTAACTAGAAGTTGGCCAGGATTTGGCCCAACACCGGTGGGATTCATGAGGCCGACAAAATCTCCCAACTGAATAAGTGAAAAAAAATTTTAACTCCTTTTAATTTTTTTTTTTTTGTCTGGCCGGTGATAATGTTATGATTCCCGAACTCCAGACCAGAGGAGATCTTATGGCAGAGGTCTGAGTACAGGGAAGATCTGCTGGTAGTGGGAGCAGGAGAGCCTAGTAACCCCTGGCGCCCTAACTCCGTTGTCTCGCCCGTGTTATCAGAAATCCCCTGCGAGACTATGGTTGCTTGAGCCCATGGCAGCCGCGTTCGAAGGGCGGATTATGTCTGCCCAACCCCGATGCCCCCTCAGGTCTTAATGGGAGACAAAGGGAAATCCGAGACAGGGTGATAACAAGGGGCCCTCTGACTAAGCAACCAGGCCAGGGGTTACAAGCTAACTAACTTAAACCAAAGGTATGTGCGGACTAGCCGCCAGGGAAAAGGACAACCAAGGATCCACCGATCCGTTACTCCTATCCAACACCGCTGGATACCAGAGTGGATCTGTGGGAGCGGAATCCTCCGCAAAAGCTCCAGAACACAAATATACTAAATAATAAACAGTAAGCGGACAAGCCGCAACACACGGCTGCGCCGCGACTCACGAACACCACAGGATGTTAAAGGTGCTCGGTCAGACTCCAGGAATGATGACAACTTTCCGAGTACAGGACCACTGAGGACAGGAACAACCGGATTGAGCAAGACTGGAACTCTCTGCAACTGACACAGGCAAACAGGAAGCTATCACCGGCGTCTGTGGGAAGTCCAAAGGGTGCTTATAACAGAGAGCTCCCCAATCAGGAGCCAGACTGGGTAATCACAATGAATGCCGTGCAGCTTGCAAGCTGCACGGCCAGCACACCATAAAATAATTAGAACAGACCCAGCAACGGGGAACGCGTCCCGAACGTGGCGTCCCCGTTGCTAGGGTCAGAGCGGCTCCGTGCGCCCGGCGTCTAGCGTTGCCAGGGAGCCGGCGGCTGTACGCGCACGGCGTCCCTGGTTGCTAGGCGCCGGGCCGCACCGATGAGCGGACCCCGGCGCCTAACACCCCACCATGGTGCTGCCTCCATTTTGTCCCCACCTCCTCTCCGTATCTATCTTGCCCCCCCTGCCCATAAATGTTCTGACGCCCCTGTACACAATACACAAAAAGCAACAATGTAACTTCCAAACTTATGCTCAGAAATATGTTACTGAATCATTTTCTCAGCAGCACAAGCAAAATATGTTGAGCAGTAATTATTTCATATACCGAAAATACAGCCAAATACACATAGAGCCTATAGATAAACATAGATACAGTATACATTGGTATCAACACATCAAACACAAAATAAATCAGAAAAGTAAACAGTTCATTTGCAAAGAAGAGTTTCTAAAAATAATAAGAAAAACTTGAAAGAACATAAATTATATCTTAAACAGTGGAATAACAAAGAGGAAAACACAGTAAATGAATCCTGTATCAGGAGGAAGCAGCTGCAGCAGCGATATTGAATTCAGCTTTACAATCAAAGAAACCAACCAACCTCGGCAAGCACGAATATTAGATTTGCTGAGGTCTGCTGACATCATTGAAGGAGATAAACATATTAGAAGGAGTGGAACAGCTTGTTGTTTGAGAGGTTGCCAAATAAGATAAGTGAGTGTCAAAGTGGAAAAAGTACATTGGTCAACCTTCCCAAAGAGCACTGACGTGGTTGATGGTTGTGACTCAGAGAAGAGTCATTCCAAACATAACTTGTCTGCAGCAAGTGGATTTAAACTCTACATCAGTACAACACTTTCTACTTACAAACGGCTGAGCATAACAGCTGCTTACATCTGGGAATTGTGTGAAAGTTTACATGCTTTAAACCTATAAATAGCTAAGACCCGCATAATTCACAGCTTGATTTAAATTGCATTTTTATTTTTTTACTCCCTTTACACTGGAGTCCAAGTTTTAATTCTGTTTTATTCTGCAGTTCTTTATAGAGTTTACAGAAACTGTAGCTTCAATGCCTAAAACAGGGGCATCAGTATTTGACCTTTAGGGCTAAAAAAGGCATTTATTACATGGCACATTTTTGGCAACAAAAGCATTTTTTGACTGTGTGGTATAATTTCCCAGCTTAAGGGCTCCTGCAGCTACAATTCCATAAACAAATGAAGTGACACAACATCAATGAATCAAACACGACTATGTACACATAATTGCATATTGTTTATTAAAGCCTACTTCCAATAAATAGAAGAATCACCTTTCTGTTCAAAACATATGAAGCAAAAATGACAGAGATTACAAACAAAAATGAAAAATTTGCAAAGAACTTAAGGAAAATTTTTAAAAAGACTTGTTGAAAAGGTGCTATGGAATCTCAGCTGTCTGAGACATTACTAACCCAAAGTAATGTTGTTTAGAATTTTTTTTCAACAAAAGGTTAGTAAAACAGCTATAGCACACCCATGATATAAATAATGTGGGGCAAAAGGAGTATGTTACACAGTGGGTTATATTAAAATGTAGTATAATACTTACTAGTTTGTATTGAGCAACCATTCTCAGTTTACGTGACTGATAACATTCCAGTTTTAGTCACATTTTTGTCAGACGGTACATTGCACTAAGTATTTTTGGTCAACTTATTTAAATATATGCAATAAATTCTGAAACTTAGGTTCAACTAATGTGAAATTTGAAATAGTGAACAGACTTGATCAAATAAAAGCTTGTCCTACTGTAGCTTAGTGACTACAAACAAATTTCAAACTTTAAACTTGAACAATATTCATTGGTCTGTTCTTTGATCAAATGTAATAACCACTGACAATACTAGAAGGCAAGATTGTATAGTTTAGTTAAGCTGGTAACAAAACTGGAGCTAGATTGAACTGTATGGTTTTACTGGATTATACTTGAGTTCTTTCATGTGTCAACCAAATTTGATCAACTATCACATTATTAACTATTTTGAATTATTAAAGCACCTTCTCTTCCCAAAATATTTACTCTTTGTAACATTGAAACTTACTCCACCACTCACTTTCTCTTGTTATTTATGACTACAATATTTACTCTCTAACATTCTACATTACTAAGAATAAAAACTTTAAGGTTTGTTGGTGCCGTGTAGGTGGGTATGAGTGGAAACCTGTAAATCAGCAGACACCTGGTGAAGAGGTAGCCAGTCTCTTCTAGATAGCAAAAACTAAAGAATGAGAAATATACCAGGTAGGCGCTTGATAATAGAACCAATTGCTAAAAAATGATTTCTTAAACAATAAAAAACACACACATACAACACACAATTAAAATTGGTACTATTCAGATGTTACCCTAAATCCCAAAATAGTAAATCTAAATTAACACATTTATATGTGAAGATGAGAGTCCCTGTAGTTTATAGAAAAAATATTCAAAGCATGAATAATAAATCAGCTATAATTACCACCATTACTAGTAGCAGGCGGAGACTCTCAGTAATAGTTCAGTCAGTCTCAATGCCAAGTCCATATAATAACGATGTATGAATTATTGGTGGATATTTGGGGGGAGATTCAAATGTTTGAAAAGTCGGTTGGGTGTCTGTTTTTTTCTGTCTATTAGATAGGAAAAACCAGACTCCCAACTGACTTTTCAATAATTTGAATATCCCCCTTGGTCTGCATGCAGAAATAGATAGTATATAGACTGTATATAGACTTATCCTCCGTATCCTAGTGCACAAATTGTATAGGTGCCAAGCGATCACTGGACATGAGGCAACGAGAACACCGGGATCAAAAGCTGCTGCTTATAGCTGGTGTATACCTGGTGCAGCAATGTGACCGCTGCGGATGTCCATAGATAAGCAGGCGGCGAATGTGGTAGTACGGTGAGCTGCTGGGAGCAGTCACTGGTATCTGGCAGCGGGTCCAACAGTAAAAATTACAAACAAGTACAAAGACACATGAAATGCAGACAAAATACTTGGCTACACAACCTCATTACCAATAAAAGCATACCATTTGATTTAGTTATTGTTTGTCTCCTATAAAAGTGTTTTAAAGGTACAGAATCTTTTAAATAAAAAGCAGATATCATGCTTAATCAGGGTCCAAGCTCAAGCTAATGTATATGTCTAAATTTAATGAATGGAGAATTCATTGGACCTGAACTCAGTGTACACAATATATATATTTTAGAAAGAGAAATGACAACAGAAACAGTATTTCAGCATATTAAATTAAACGAGTGTATCACATTAATGGGTGCTTCTCACTGGCACTCAAAGTAAATAGTTTCATGTCATATGGTTTCCTATACCTGATAACAATTCCATTTTAGCTACCTAGTTCTCAGTTAAGTGTTACAAATGTAGCGACAATAAAGCTGAATCAGAATAGAGAAATAGATACCATGTAACCTATTACCTATGGCACAAAAGACCTATACTTAATTACTAAGCCAAGGAATCCAGGGCCCAGAGTATGATCGGACATTTAATTGGGCACACTCCTAGCTATATAGGAGCCATGCCCTGCCCGATCACAACCAAGGCCCAGGATTAATAAAATTATAGTTATTATATATAAAGCACACAAGAAAAATTCTTTGATTCCCTCTAATAGGCATATGTGCAAACATTCACAACCCTTAGATTGAGGTTTAGGTATCCTAATATGGGGATTTAACTTTGCCGACTAACCTAGGCAATGATGATGAGGTTGTGTAGCCTAGTATTCTGTTCGCATTTCATGTGTCTTTATACTAATTTTATTGATGTTTATTATATGCACTTTTATGTTATGCGAACGCTTAACTATCCAATCATATGTGAGTAACCATGAGAGTTACCATTGCACACACCTGAGCCTTGTCCTCATAAAGAACACCTGTTATCGATGCAAATTACTGAAGGATATAAAGATCTATTGTGAGAGGCTCAGGAAAGGAACTCTGCCTTTTGACAAAGCCATCCCAAGTGCAGAGAAACGCGTTGAGGAAACAGAGGGGAGACCCCTGGAGTGAACACTGTGTAGTCTGTACACCAGCGGCTGCATGTTCAGCTTTTTGCATTACCAGTTGTTCGCTCTATATTTAGCGGCTCTGTATGCCACTGGACCTGATATTTGTCTTCAGCGGCTGTTCTCAGCGGCCTTCTGCACCTCCGCACCTGCCGCATTACCTCCACAAGCGACTTTGAACACTGTTGTACCCGCTGCCGGATACCAGTGACTGCTCCCAGCGGCTCATTGTACTACCACATTCGCCGCCTGCTTATCTACGGACATCCACAGCGGTCACATTGCTACACCAGGTAAGCAGCATCTTTTGATCCCGGTGTTCTCGTTGTCTCATGTCCAGTCATTGCTTGGCACCTATACAATTTGTGCACTAGGATACGGAGGATAAGTCGATATACAGTCTATATACTGTAAGCATGAGATCTGATACTATTATGTATACCCTTCCCAAGGGCAGTATCTATAAGATAAACATAAAAAGAAGAGGCAGACAATAGTTTTATGAAAAAGATCTTTACTTCCCCCTCCCCATGAGGGATACAGGTGTATAAGATGGCTACATCTATTCCCAATTTTTAAGAGTCTGTAGGGTTAACAGCAATGAGAGTGTTAAGATCAGTCAACTAAAGGAAATGGAAGCCAAATTCATAAAAAAGGGGCTATTCACCCGAATTATTAAAATGAGCCAAAGAAAAGGCATTGAGACAATGCCTTTTTTTCGGTATACAGCACACAGGCTGTGAGACAGTGCTGTGAGAGATGAGCACTGTGGGTGGAAGTGGCGGGAAGCGGCTGTGCAGACTGAGGGCGGAAGTGGAAGTGCATGAGAGAGCCGGGAACCGAGCTGAGGAGCAAGCCGGGCACCAAGGGGGAGCCGGAAAAAAAAGCGGTCCCATCAGCGGGGATGACCGTGGGCAGCAGCGGGAACAGCAGAGCAAGGTGCTGGGAGAGTGGAAGCGGCAGGGGCTGACTGAGGCTGAGGCTGAGGCTGGAGCAAGGCTGCTGGAAAGAGCCAACCCAGGGGAATCAAGTAGCAGTGAGTAGGTGCTGCAGGTGGCCGTGACTCCCCCCGGACACGCAAGTATCATATTTATTATTGTATTGAATGTTCTATTGACTGTTTTCTATTGATACATCTTGTATACATTGCATTACCACTTACTTTACTGTGTTGAAAATTGTTTCCCTCCACAGCTAGGCTATAGTATCATATTGTGTAGCATAGTCTATACTGTTTGTATTGTATTGCATAGTCTGTATTGTTGTATTGTACTGTATTGTTTTTCTAAAGGTACAGGGAGTTAGAGGTTTTTTTTTCTTAAATGAAATGGGAGTGGCCGTGATTGAGGATCTTACTCAGTGCATGTCGTTTAAGATGTAGGGAGAGGGACTGGAAAGCACAGTATAAATTTTCGCAGATGATACTAAGCTATGTAAAGTAATTAATTCAGACAAGATTCTCTACAGTATGGCTTATCTAGACTTGAGGTCTGGGCGGATAAATGGAGAATGAGGTTCAATACAGACAAATGTAAAGTTATGCACTTTGGGACTAAGAACAATCAGACAGCCTATAAACTAAATGGGGAAAATGTAGGGATAACAGTAGCTGAAAAAGATTTGGGCTAGCTCATCGACAATAAACTTGGCAGCAGTATGCAATGTCAAAATGCAGCAACAAAAGCAAATAAGGTATTAGCATGCATTAAACGGGGAATGGACACAAGGGATGAGAGTGTAATCCTGCCACTGTATAAATCATTGGTGTGGCCACACCTGGAATATTGTGTGCAGTTCTGGGCACCTCACTATAAAAAAGATATCTTTGAACTTGAAAAAGTTCAGAGGCGAGCCACCAAACTGGTTAAGGGGTTATAGGCACTGCATTATGAGGAAAGACTTAAAAGGTTAGAATTGTTTGCACTGGAAAAGAGGCAACTGAGAGGAGACATTATTAATATTTTCAAATACATTAAGGGACAATACAAGGAAAAAAATTCCATACACAACGAAGAAAAGGGTTCTTCACAGTAAGAACAGTAAAGATTTGGAATTCTTTGCCAGAGAAGGTAGTAATGGTGGACTCTATCAATAAGTTTAAAAATGGAGTAGATAAGTTCCTAGCAGAAAAAAATATCCAAGGATACAGCATTTAAATAAGATTAAAAAAAAACAAAAACATTTATTATACAGGTTGAACTCGATGGATATCTGTCTTTATTCAACCTCAACAACTACTGTATGTAAAAAGACAGAGAGAGTTTATTGTATCCCAGTAAATGTAATTAACCGCTCAATGCCATACCGTGGGTTAACAAATTTAATTTCATTAGTTCATTCACTAGATGAAAGGCCAAAAAATGATGGCCAATAGTTACCACTGACCCAGAGCATCCATCCCTGCACAACAAAAACTCATGCCAAGTTAAGTGCAGAAATATCCATGACATAGTGGTTAAAACTGACATTACCAACTTTAGAAAGGCACCGGTAGAAGAAAAGGTTGTTATAAATGCCTGGGTTGTACCATATGCAAATATATGTCCCCAGGGATACAATTACACATCCTTTTTCGGGCAAAAAAATTCTGATTACGTGGCCATTAACCTGCAGCACCAAATATGTAGTTTATGTAATCATGTGCCCTTGTGGGACATATTACATAGGGAAAACAGAATGTCAATTCAAGACACGCTCAGCACAACATACAGTAGACAAGCCATACAAGCATGGCTGATCAGCCAGTATAGCTACTTTAAAATATAGGATTATAGACCACGTCCCTGAATGTTCAAAAGTTGCTAATCGTGGCAAGAGGTTACTACAACTATAGACACAATGGTTTTTTAAGCTACAAACCCTGCGCCCCAAAGGGTTAAATGACCCTTTGGGGTTAGTCCATTTTTTATAGCACGTTCTGCATTTTGCCCTAGTAGTTCACTTTTTACAGTGTTTACAAGAACTCTTTTCCTAACAACTCTGCGCTTGTTCTGATGTATACTGTATATGATTTGTCCAGCAGCTTTAATGACAGGGATTCTACATTATTGTATGGCTATTAATATTTTATAATAACTCATCATACTGTAGGTAAAAAGTCAATGTGTCACATGATATGGATGAGATGCCCTGCTTATATCCTTAGCTGTTTCTTTTTAATTGATTTGAATCAATTACTTGTTGCATGTCATATCAGCACTTTATTTAGATTAAAATTGTGTTTTAGATCTATATATCTATATATATATATATATCTATCAGTGGTTCTCCAACTTTTTTGAATCACGGCACCCTAGAGTATCAGAATTTTTTTCACGGCACCCCTAGGCCAAAAAATTCTTATTGAGAAATTTTAAAACAAATATTAAGTTAAGTAAATTGTGTTTATATGTTGTCCTTAGGTTCAGTTGTGTGGTGAGGGACAATATTTGCTTCTGTTGTTCAAATATTTTATGATTGGCAGCCACCGGCAGTGATTTTACCTATTACCTTGACCAGAAAATAATTTGAATTGTTCCTGGACCACCAATCCAAGGCAACCCTGCAAGTGTCCCGAGTCACCCCAGGGAGCACTGCACACAGTTTGAGAACCACTGATATGCTAGTATTATACATATGCTAGTGTTCTCACAGATGTCAGATTTTGGCTTTATGTTGCCATGTAGAGTGCAACATTCATAAGGTAGCTCATTTTGCACTTGTTTTAATGCATAAGACACATTGTTGCTAAGATATGATGCATGTTCTTGTTTTTGTTTATAGCGTTACCTAGGTCACGCAGGTGGGACCCACAATGTCACTTCTGCCTGCTTGACGGATACTGTAAGTGTGCTGTTGGAGCTGCTGGCTGCGTGACTGAGGAGAACGCCGGTGGGGGAGTCCCGTGGGGTAAGTGAGGGTATTTAATATTCACTGTTGTCACTTGTTTGTTGCTATTCTGAAGAAAGGAAGCACGTCCCCAAACCGTTAACCACTTTATTACACGTTTTATGCATGTTACCAACCTCTGAGTGCTGCCTCATTATTTTAACAACTATGTATACATATATATATATATATATATATATAAAAATATATATATATATATTCAGAGAACATTCCTCCATGATAGCATGTTTTGCCCCCACCAGAAATAAATAAATCACATTCTCTATAATAATAACTGTGAATATAGGTTAATGGAGAAATAGGGCTTAATGTAGTTTAACCACGCATCTGTTATACATATGCAATGTAGATTGTTATATCCCATCTTCACATCCAAAGCCAATTAAATACTGTTTTCTATCCCAGTCAAGTCACACATTTCAAATTCCATTTCAAATTATGTCATGTCAAAAGAGCTTTTCATTTATGTATTTACATTAACAACATGTGATAAGATCACTGTTCATTTGATCACACACATATCATTAACAGAACACACTTCAATTGAGGTCAGACGATGCAATAAGCCAATAGCAGCTACTGCCATTAGCCAATAGCAGCTACTGTACCTTCCACCTGGATGGACATTGTGCCTGATAATGATCTTATTATATATATAACAACTGGATTCCAAATATTGTTAGGCATATTATAGGCCAATACACACCTCAGTATCGGCTCAATTTCTTCATATTGCTCATGATATGGTAGCTGAAAAACTTACATTTTATTTGTCCACCCACAATAGCAGTGACAAAACAAATAATTCTATTCCTTGTGCTAAAGCTGCACACACATTATAATCATTCAGTTCAAGTAAACATTTAGTACAAGAATCAGCATACAGTAAATGTGCAATAAAGATCTAATGATTGTATAATTCTTCTTTTGTTCATACAGTATACTTCAAACTGTATGGTCTGTCAGATCAACATTTTTATGTGTGAAGCAATCATATGTTTTTTGACATTCAATCTTTTAAATATCAAAATTTATGAAGATGTCAGATGAGTTTGTCGGTTGGTGCACTGAAAAATCTTAATAGTAATAGTTGCTTCCAAATGATGTAAAATGTAGCATCTCACTCTGTTACAAAAAATTTACTTTTATTGAGTAATACTGACAAAGGGGCAAAGAATACTGTATTTATTTTCAAAAGGATTACATAAAATGAATCTGCTGCTGTGCTTATACTGTGTGTGTGTGTGTGTGTGTGTGTGTGTGTGTGTGTGTGTGTGTGTGTGTGTGTGTGTGTATATATATATATATATATATATATATATATATTGTGGCAAAGAGAATACTGTTCATTTATGCTGATGGAAGCAAAGTTTGATTGTGCTGGTTACTAAACCCGATGGCAGCTTACAGTTTTGCAATGACTTTAGAAAGTTAAACAGCGTATCCCAGGTTGATGCCTCCCCGATGCCACAGGTGGAAAGTTTGGATGGCAGCAAATATTTGACCACCCTTGATCTCACCAAGGGCTACTGCCAGATCCCTCTTACACAAGCAGCCAAGGAAAATACTTTTTCCACTCCTGATGGCTTTTTTCAGTGCAAGCGCCAGCCACTTTCCAAAAGGTAATAAACAAGGTACTGACCACATACTGCTTATGTGCCCACCTGTCTAGATTACATTCTTATACAGTCACAGATCTGGGAATTGCATCTTCCTAAAGCTGAGGCAGTATTGGACTCATTGAGATCTCCAAGAGATTAGCCCTAAGAGAAGCTAAATACTTGGGTTACATCATTGGACAAGGTCAGGTGAAACCTAAGATAGGAAAAGTTGAGACCATTAAAAATTTGTCAAAGCCTAAGACCAACTTGCAGTTGAGAGCCTTCCTGTACTGTGCAGGTTATTATAGATGGTTCATCAGCCATTTGTGACCAGAGCAGCTCCAATGACAGACTTGCTTAAAAAACGCTGTCCGAATCAACTGGAGTGGACCAGTCTTGCTGAGACATTATGAGCAGATTTTTGGCTGGCCCTGCTCTGGTACTGCAGGCACCCGATTTTACCGCCAAGTTTTTCCTACAAACAGACTCGTCTGATGTTGGCTTAGGCACAGTCCTGACCTAGGAAAGCGAGAGGGTAGAACACCTTGTATTATACTTGAGTAGGAAGTTGTTGGCTAGGGAACAAAAGTATGCTATTGTAGAGTAGAAGTGCCTGTCTATAAAGAGGACCATAGAGGCACTTTGGTACTATTTGCTGTGAAGTGAGTTCTCCTTAATTATGGACCATGCTCCAGTACAATGGATGTAGAGAAACTGAGATGTGAAAGTCAAGTTTACCAGGTGGTTCCTGGCACTAAAAAATTTTTGGTTTATGGTAGAGCATACAAAAATGTAATTGCCCTGTCCTGGAAGTACATGCTCCTTGCAAGGGCCACATTTTACTGGCATCTCAAAGTTTTTATGGCGGGCTTTGTATTGATGTCACAGAGGAGCTGCTCTTTGATCTGATTCTCATTGGTACAGGTGCCACGTTTCCAGAGATCTGTGCATGCACAAAACAGAAATCACTGGGTGCAGGCATCATTTTTCTGGAGATCAGCACATGGCAAGTGACAGAGCTTAATGCAGAAATCAGAAGGTGAAAGGGAGGGGATGAGGGGACACACAGAGACTGCACATGTGCCCCCCCACCCCTTTCTTGAACCATCCCTGCACTAGGTCTGTCCTTTTGCTTGTTACCTGGATTCTGCTTATTGAAGCATGGACCAACTTAAACCTGTGACCTCTCCTTTGCTTATCTGTAAGTTTGCCATAATATCCAATTATTCCAGGACACATATGAATTACACACGTTCTGTAGTTGGCTACATTCAAGCCTGCACTTCATCTGGTTTTATTCAGCCACAGAACCTGTGTAAATCATAGGTTTCCTGGATTAATGTAATATTATGTAAATTCTACTTATCTGTTTGAACCATTCACCCATTCAGGTAGCCTGTAGTTCTAAAATAGGCTGTGGCTTATCAGCTAACATCTCTGCATTTACCTCCACATAGCCAATATTCCCTTACAGTTTTATGTGCACTCCTACAATATAAACCATCACATTCTTTTAGATTATTTAAATGCAGATGGTGTGAGGTGTGGGAAGCAGAAGGGATATAGCGCGTGGTCATAGAAGACTAGGCTCAGCCAATAGGCAGCAATTTGGATATCACTGCTTGAAGTTCCCCGATCACCATGAGACTTGGCATGTCTGGCAAAACGAAAATACACAACATAAAACCTAAGTGTCAGTGACATGTACAAATACTGGTAAAAGTGTTCATTCCAAGAGATTACAGGGAACCAGCATGTTTAAAACAAAGTGTTTAATCAAGAACTGTACTGAAAAAAAAAATCTTTCCATTTCCTCCACAGCCTCACATTGCCCTCACAAAAGACTAATTCTGATTTGTTTGATATAAAAAAGTAATTGACTACAGTTGGCAAGAAATGACTTTTTGTATTTGAAGTCTATCCAGCTTTTGAACCACAGTAGCGATAGCACAGAACCGGCCAGATGTTTTATAATCTTATCATTTCCATTGTGTGGAACACAGGTGATCTACAGTAGATCTAGGGAAATCCTACAGTGGCATAAAAAGGATTTATTAGCTTTAATATTATAAGTTTTGATATATGTCTTTACTAATGTCATTTTTTTATACATTATTTCAAGCATTGCTTTTTCTTGTGCAATCTGATAGGTTTCCAAAATGTGTGATGTGCTTCAAGCTAATTAAAAGTATCTGCAAATCTAAGGCCTAATTTAGATCCTGTCTAATCTGAGTCGCACGTCACAAAGTACCAATGTACGGTACTTTGCACATGAGCCAGACCAATACTACACATGTGCAGCACGGGTTCTGCGTCATTGGGCTCACTACGGATTCAGACATCAGTAGATTGACAATCTGCAGCCGTTTGGGGGTGGGGAGGGGGCGGCGATGCATGTAGCTGTTGTTTTGCGGGTGTGCCAAGGCCAGAATCGGAAAACAGAGAGTTCCTGGCCTCTTTGAAGGAACTGCCTCAGCCGGCCAGTGGTGTCGTAGGTAATCTAATTGTGGCCGCAGCGCTGATAAACTACTAATATCATAGCTCCAACCACATTTGAATTAGCCCCATAGTGTATGCAGCTGATGAATTCAATTGCAAGGGATGGACTGAAAATATTTAGGTATAGAGCAATTAAATTATAAAATAGTACCGTGCTATGGCCTTCAATCCATGTTCATCGCTCGCTAGCTACTTTTAGCAGCCGTGCAAAAGCATAGTCGCCACCCACGGGGGAGTGTGTTTTCGCTTTGCAAGTATGCGAACGCATGTGCAGCCGAGCGGGACAAAAAAGTTTTTTGCAGTTTCTGAGTAGCTCTGGACTGTGATCACTTCAGTCTTTTTGGTCCCAGAATTGACGTCAGACACTCACCCTGCAAACGCCTGGAAACGCCTGTGTTTTTCCAAACACTCCCTGAAAATGGTCAGTTGACTCCCATAAACGCCCTCTTCTTGTCAATCTCCTTGCGATCGGCTGTGCTAATGGATTCTAATGTTCCGCTTTGTACCCGTACAATGCGCGTGCGCATTGCAGTGCATACACATGCACAGTAGTAACCTGTTCGCTGTGCTGCGAAAATCGGCAGCGAGCGATCAACTTGAATGACCCCCTATATGTGTTTTTAGTAGCGCCGTAATAACAATAACAATTTAAAATACTAGAAAATGGAGTGCTTGAATGTGTAAAAGAACGCTCATACCTGTAAAAAAAGAGTGGTTAATATAATGTAAACAGCTCTTGTGTGAATATTTTAAAGAGATCGAGTTTTTTATATTTTAGTATGCCAGGGGATTCCGATGGTCCGATTAAGCCTCCATTTGCGTATTGCGAGATAAACTTTCCCTGCTAACCCTACCTGTAGTGCCATCTTCAGTGGTTTGATGTTAATCAGCCTGAGCAGCTGCAGCGGCTGCTTCAGCTGCTCCTGTTCTCCTCTGTCTCTGGCTTGGTTTCCCCTGATGTGGCTAGCGGCTTTAGTGAGCGCTGGCGTGGTTGTCACTTTTGCATCTCTCTCCTCAATAGTCTCTCCAATGCATTTCAGGCTGGAATGCCCTTTGTCTAGGATCAAAAGTGACAACCACGCCAGCACTCACTAAAGCTGCTAGTCGCATTGGGGAAACCAGCCGCTCAGGCTGATTAACATCAAACTGCTGAAGCTGGCACTACAGGTAGGGTTAGCAGTAGAGATGGCTACTGACTCTCTGTCTCAACACAGTGACTCGAATCATCAGGAAGTGTGAATGATTCGAGTCACTCACAGTTTAGTGAGTTGAGACAGCTGCAGCAGTAGCCTCTCTCAGCCAGAGGGAGGAAACTCAGTGTGTCGTAGTGATTGGCCAGCGGCAATACCAGGTGACACCCAGTGGGAGGGGGGAGGGAGCAGTCACGACTCACCAGTCAGTGAGTGCTGTGCAGCTGTGCCTGATTCATTCATCCTGATTCCTGAGTCTGCCAGTGAGTCGAGACAGCTGTACATTGTGTAGACTCAGTGACTCAGTAGACGGATCGGATTCATGCAGCATTAGCCTGCAGGATGTGGAGCCCCTGTGGTACAGTGCTCTCAGCTCAGTGCTCAAAAAATGCTGTAAAATCTCTAAATACCCAAACACCAAGCAGCAACCATTTCCCAAATGTCAAATGATGGTTTTCTAAAGTTTAATAGCATTTTCTAATCAGTGGTTCTTCAAATTCCATATGAAACATTGTTTATTCACACAGTCTGAACCTCATTAAGTGTAGGCAACAAGTTTGTGTCCTGAACGTAAAAAACTAAATACGTGCAACTCAATATACACAGTAAACATGGGGCCACGTCAAAATAAACTCTAAGCTTAAGCATATCTTCATACATGGCAGTAAAGATACTGTACATCATAAGCAATGTTATAATGATAACCAGTTTGCAAACTATTGCACCACAAAATAGCCACCTCAGTGTGACAGGAGACTCTCAAAACTACTTTGAGCCTCATTTAGATTTGAGTGTACCTCATTTTTTTTGTGGCAAGAATACATGGATTGCCGTACTCTGCATGAGCATCAGAATGCATATGTATATAGATTTCCGCATACTGCAGACTTGTCTGTAGAGGCGGAATGGGGGTGAGCAATCGTAAGTGTAGCACACCCTCTAACAGCTGTACCAAACTAGGAGTCACCACTGGGGTTTGTGTCCGGGGTGCTGGATATACGATGGAGGTGACAGCAGGTGTGCTATGAGTGGGCAATAAGAGAGCTATGGTGGAGCAATGAGAGATAGTAGGGGCAATGAAAGGGATATAGATGGTGGGGGAAATTACAGAAATGTGGAAAGGGCAATAAAAGAGCTACATAGTGGCAATGAGAGAGCATTGTATAAGTAACTGGAGAGGTATGAAGAGGGCAATAAGAAACATATGGAAGGTAACTAAGAGAGATATGGAGAGAGGGGGCAATGACAGACATATAGAGAGGTCAATGAGAGAGCTATGGAGGGGGCATTGAGAGAGATATGGGGCTCCATTTAATAATGATACTAAAAAGTGATGGCATAATTTGTTTACTATAATGATACTTATCAATATGCCATTGGTATTTATCATAACTTACTTGACCAGTTAGATCCAGTGATGCTCACCTCCTCAGCAATGCACTCTGCTGAGCTACCAGCAACCAGAAATGGGCTGCTGACTAATGCGCATGCACAATGGCTAACCTGGAAGGCTTTGCTAGTTCCCCATTGCTGGTAATGGTGACTGTAACGCTAATGGCAGCAGTTTTCATAGTTTGCTAACTATTAAGCGGCTGATTGGACCATTAATAATGAATGGGCCCATTAATAAAAGCATGAGGAAACTAGAGATGAGCAGGTTCGGTTCGTCGAGATCCGAACCCCCCCGAACTTCACCTATTTTACACGGTTCCTAGGCAGCCTCGGATCTTCCAGCCTTGCTCGGTTAACCCGAACGCGGCCGAACATCATCATCCCGCTGTCGGATTCTCGCGAGATTCGTATTCTATATAAAGAGCTGTGCGTCGCCGCCATTTTCACTCGTGCATTGGAGATTGAACGGAGAGGACGTGGCTGCGTTCTCTCCCTGAAAAACTCCGTATCTGTGCTCAGTGTGCTGCAAATATCTGTGCTCAGTGTGCTGCAAATATCTGTGCTCAGTGTGCTGAAAATATCTACATTCTCTGCCTGAAAATGCTCCATATCTGTGCTCAGCGTGCTGCAAATATCTGTGCTCAGTATGCTGCATTGTGGGGACCACCAGTATATAATTATAGTAGTACAGTACAGTAGGCCATTGCTGTATCTTGCAGCTCTGTGTCAAGTATACTATCTCTGTGCTGCATTATTGTGAGCAGTATATAGTAGGACAGTGCAGCATTATGGTGACCAGCAGTATACATATAGTATAGTACAGTAGGCCATTGCTGTATCTTGCAGCTCTGTGTCAAGTATACTATCTCTGTGCTGCATTATTGTGAGCAGTATATAGTATGACAGTGCAGCATTTTGGTGACCAGCAGTATACATATAGTACAGTACAGTAGGCTATTGCTGTATCTTGCAGCTCTGTGTCAAGTATACTATCTCTGTGCTGCATTAGTGTGAGCAATATATAGTAGGACAGTGCAGCATTTTGGTGATCAGCAGTATACATATAGTACAGTACAGTAGGCCATTGCTGTATCTTGCAGCTCTGTGTCAAGTATACTATCTCTGTGCTGCATTAGTGTGAGCAGTATATAGTAGGACAGTGTAGCATTTTGGTGACCAGCAGTATACATATAGTACAGTACAGTAGGCCATTGCTGTATCTTGCAGCTCTGTGTCAAGTATACTATATCTGTGCTGCATTATTGTGAGCAGTATATAGTATGACAGTGCAGCATTTTGGTGACCAGCAGTATACATATAGTACAGTACAGTAGGCCATTGCTGTATCTTGCAGCTCTGTGTCAAGTATACTATCTCTGTGCTGCATTATCGTGAGCAGTATATAGTAGGACAGTGCAGCATTTTGGTGACCAACAGTATACATATATTACAGTACAGTAGGCCATTGCTGTATCTTGCAGCTCTGTGTCAAGTATACTATCTCTGCATCATGTGATGTTTGGGGCTAATTTTTTTAAGTGCCATCCTGTCTGACACTGCAGTGCCACTCCTAGATGGGCCAGGTGTTTGTGCCGCCCACTTGGGTCGCTTAGCTTAGTCATCCAGCGACCTCGGTGCAAATTTTAGGACTAAAAATAATATTGTGACGTGTAAGGTGTTCAGAATAGACTGGAAATGAGTAGAAATTCTGGTTATTGAGGTTAATAATATTATGGGATCAAAATTACCCCCAAATTCTATGGCTTCAGCTGTTTTTGAGGTTTTTTTCTTAAAAAAAACACCCAAATACAAAACAAACCCGAATCCGACAAAAAAATTTCAGGAAGGTTTTGCCAAAACGCGTCCGAATCCAAAACAAGGCCGTGGAACCAAATCCAAAACCAAAACACAAAACACGAAAAATTTCCGGTGCATATTTCTAGAGGAAACTAGCGTTTCTGCTTGTGTAATGGCTCATTTGTTATAATTAAAAGGCCACGCAGAGCGGAACATAGATCTACAATACATCATAAAGCAGTCAGATCTATCAAACAGCAGAATCTAGATTTATAAAGCATAATTTATCAGTCAGTTGTACCATAAAACAGTTTCTAGCTCTGCAAGTCATCATATACTAAAGCAGTTAGTAGTATCATAATGCAGTACCTAGAGCTATAAGGCATTATATACTATAGCAGTTAGTAGTATCATAATGCAGTCCCTAGATCTATAAGGCATCATATACTGTAGCAGTACCTAGATCTATAAGTCATCATACAGCAGTCAGTTTGTTGTATGACAGAGCAATGCCTAGATCTACAAGTCATCCTATAGCAAGCATCTATATCACAGTACAGTATCTACTTAGCTCTACAAGTCATCATATAGCAATCAGTTGTATCATAAAACATTATAGTCAGTAGTATCATAAAGCAGTACCTATATTTCTAAGGCATCCTATAGCTTTATTATAGAACAGTATCTGGATATTAGAACCCCTTCCCTTGTGTTAGGTGATTAGTCTTCCTAAAAGACACCTTGGTCCCTAGCCCTGTGCTTAAATCAAGTGCTTTCAAAACTCTTGTTGATACCTGGTTTGACCTTTTGTACTGCATATTCCGTATGCCCTCAACTTTGCCGGATATCTTTTGTATGACTCAGACTGTATCTAACCTGCAACTGCCTGTGCCTTTACTCTGCTATATACCAGCAGGTTTGCTAGTGATGAGCGGGTTCGGTTCCTCGGAATCCGAACCCCCCCGAACTTCAGCCTTTTTACACGGATCCGAGGCAGACTCGGATCTTCCCGCCTTGCTCGGCTAACCCGAGCGCGCCCGAACGTCATCATCCCGCTGTCGGATTCTCGCGAGGCTCGGATTCTATCGCGAGACTCGGATTCTATATAAGGAGCCGCGCGTCGCCGCCATTTTCACACGTGCATTGAGATTCATAGCGAGAGGACGTGGCTGGCGTCCTCTCCATTTAGATTAGAAGAGAGAGAGTGAGAGTGAGACACTTGATTTACTGGAGCTTAGGAGTACTCAGAGAGTGCAGAGTTTACTAGTGACTGACCAGTGACCACCAGTGCAGTTTTATTATATTATTATTTAATATAATCCGTTCTCTGCCTGAAAAAAAACGATACACAGTGACACAGTAACAGTATACCATATCTGTGCTCAGCCTCAGTGTGCTGCATCATCTTTGTATATCTGACTGTGCTGAGTGCTCAGTGCTCACACAGCTTAATTGTGGGGGAGACTGGGGAGCAGTAGCAGGAGTACATATTATTTAACAGTGCACACTTTTGCTGCCAGAGTGCCACTGCCAGTGTGACTGACCAGTGACCACTGTCTGACCACCAGTATATTGTGATTGTCTGCCTGAAAAAGTTAAACACTCGTCGTGTGGTGTTTTTATTCTATAAACGCATTCTGCTGACAGTGTCCAGCAGGTCCGTCATTAATTATATAATATATACCTGTCCGGCTGCAGTAGTGATATATATATATATATTTTATATCATTATCACCCAGTCTATATTAGCAGCAGACGCAGTACGGTAGTCCACGGCTGTAGCTACCTCTGTGTCGGCAGTCGCTCGTCCATCCATAATTGTATACCACCTACCTGTGGTGGTTTTTTTTTCTATCTTCTTGATACTACTAGTAGCTTACTTTAGGAGTCTGCAGTGCTGCTGACAGTGTCCAGCAGGTCCGTCATTATATAATATATACCTGTCCGGCTGCAGTAGTGATATATATATATTTTTTATCTCATTATCATCCAGTCTATATTAGCAGCAGACGCAGTACGGTAGTCCACGGCTGTAGCTACCTCTGTGTCGGCAGTCGCTCGTCCATCCATAATTGTATACCACCTACCTGTGGTGTTTTTTTTTTCTATCTTCTTGATACTACTAGTAGCTTACTTTAGGAGTCTGCAGTGCTGCTGACAGTGTCCAGCAGGTCCGTCATTATATAATATATACCTGTCCGGCTGCAGTAGTGATATATATATATTTTTTATATCATTATCATCCAGTCTATATTAGCAGCAGACGCAGTACGGTAGTCCATGGCTGTAGCTACCTCTGTGTCGGCAGTCGCTCGTCCATCCATAATTGTATACCACCTACCTGTTGTGTTTTTTTTTTCTATCTTCTTGATACTAGTAGCTTACTTTAGGAGTTTGCAGTGCTGACAGTGTCCAGCAGGTCCGTCATTATATAATATATACCTGTCCGG
This sequence comes from Pseudophryne corroboree, assembly GCF_028390025.1. Lineage (NCBI taxonomy): Eukaryota > Metazoa > Chordata > Amphibia > Anura > Myobatrachidae > Pseudophryne > Pseudophryne corroboree. Next base: position 1,009,743,015 of record NC_086444.1, on the reverse strand, counting down.
CTGCAGTAGTGATATATATATATATTTTTTATATCATTATCATCCAGTCTATATTAGCAGCAGACGCAGTACGGTAGTCCACGGCTGTAGCTACCTCTGTGTCGGCAGTCGCTCGTCCATCCATAAGTATACTAGTATCCATCCATCTCCATTGTTTACCTGAGGTGCCTTTTAGTTGTGCCTATTAAAATATGGAGAACAAAAATGTTGAGGTTCCAAAAATAGGGAAAGATCAAGATCGACTTCCACCTCGTGCTGAAGCTGCTGCCACTAGTCATGGCCGAGACGATGAAATGCCAGCAACGTCATCTGCCAAGGCCGATGCCCAGTGTCATAGTACAGAGCATGTAAAATCCAAAACACCAAATATTAGTAAAAAAAGGACTCAAAAATCTAAAATAAAATTGTCGGAGGAGAAGCGTAAACTTGCCAATATGCCATTTACCACACGGAGTGGCAAGGAACGGCTGAGGCCCTGGCCTATGTTCATGGCTAGTGGTTCAGCTTCACATGAGGATGGAAGCACTCAGCCTCTCGCTAGAAAAATGAAAAGACTCAAGCTGGCAAAAGCACAGCAAAGAACTGTGCGTTCTTCGAAATCACAAATCCACAAGGAGAGTCCAATTGTGTCGTTTGCGATGCCTGACCTTCCCAACACTGGACGTGAAGAGCATGCGCCTTCCACCATTTGCACGCCCCCTGCAAGTGCTGGAAGGAGCACCCGCAGTCCAGTTCCTGATAGTCAGATTGAAGATGTCAGTGTTGAAGTACACCAGGATGAGGAGGATATGGGTGTTGCTGGCGCTGGGAAGGAAATTGACCAGGAGGATTCTGATGGTGAGGTGGTTTGTTTAAGTCAGGCACCCGGGGAGACACCTGTTGTCCGTGGGAGGAATAGGGCCATTGACATGCCTGGTGAAAATACCAAAAAAATCAGCTCTTCGGTGTGGAAGTATTTCAACAGATATGCGGACAACATTTGTCAAGCCGTGTGTTGCCTTTGTCAAGCTGTAATAAGTAGGGGTAAGGACGTTAACCACCTCGGAACATCCTCCCTTATACGTCACCTGCAGCGCATTCATCATAAGTCAGTGACAAGTTCAAAAACTTTGGGCGACAGCGGAAGCAGTCCACTGACCAGTAAATCCCTTCCTCTTGTAACCAAGCTCACGCAAACCACCCCACCAACTCCCTCAGTGTCAATTTCCTCCTTCCCCAGGAATGCCAATAGTCCTGCAGGCCATGTCACTGGCAATTCTGACGAGTCCTCTCCTGCCTGGGATTCCTCCGATGCATCCTTGCATGTAATGCCTACTGCTGCTGGCGCTGCTGTTGTTGCTGCTGGGAGTCGATGGTCATCCCAGAGGGGAAGTCGTACTCGTAAGACCACTTTTACTACTTCCACCAAGCAATTGACTGTCCAACAGTACATTGCGAGGAAGATGAAATATCACAGCAGTCATCCTGCTGCAAAGCGGATAACTGAGGCCTTGGCATCCTGGGCGGTGAGAAACGTGGTTCCGGTATCCATCATTACTGCAGAGCCAACTAGAGACTTGTTGGAGGTACTGTGTCCCCGGTACCAAATACCATCTAGGTTCCATTTCTCTAGGCAGGCGATACCAAAAATGTACACAGACCTCAGAAAAAGACTCCCCAGTGTCCTAAAAAATGCAGTTGTACCCAATGTCCACTTAACCACGGACATGTGGAAAAGTGGAGCAGGGCAGGCTCAGGACTATATGACTGTGACAGCCCACTGGGTAGATGTATGGACTCCCGCCGCAAGAACAGCAGCGGCGGCACCAGTAGCAGCATCTCGCAAACGCCAACTCTTTCCTAGGCAGGCTACGCTTTGTATCACCGCTTTCCAGAATACGCACACAGCTAAAAACCTCTTACGGCAACTGAGGAAGATCATCGCAGAATGGCTTACCCCAATTGGACTCTCCTGTGGATTTGTGGCATCGGACAACGCCAGCAATATTGTGTGTGCATTAAATCTGGGCAAATTCCAGCACGTCCCATGTTTTGCACATACCTTGAATTTGGTGGTGCAGAATTATTTAAAAAACGAGAGGGGCGTGCAAGAGATGCTGTCGGTGGCCAGAAGAATTGCGGGACACTTTCGGCGTACAGGCACCATGTACAGAATACTGGAGCACCACCAAAAACGCCTGAACCTGCCCTGCCATCATCTGAAGCAAGAAGTGGTAACGAGGTGGAATTCAACCCTCTATATGCTTCAGAGGTTGGAGGAGCAGCAAAAGGCCATTCAAGCCTATACAACTGACCACGATATAGGAGGTGGAATGCACCTGTCTCAAGCGCAGTGGAGAATGATTTCAACGTTGTGCAAGGTTCTGCAACCTTTTGAACTTGCCACACGTGAAGTCAGTTCAGACACTGCCAGCCTGAGTCAGGTCATTCCCCTCATCAGGCTTTTGCAGAAGAAGCTGGAGACATTGAAGGAGGAGCTAACACAGAGCGATTCCGCTAGGCATGTGGGACTTGTGGATGGAGCCCTTAATTCGCTTAACAAGGATTCACGGGTGGTCAATCTGTTGAAATCAGAGCACTACATTTTGGCCATCGTGCTCGATCCTAGATTTAAAACCTACCTTGGATCTCTCTTTCCGGCAGACACAAGTCTGCTGGGGTTCAAAGAACTGCTGGTGACAAAATTGTCAAGTCAAGCGGAACGCGACCTGTCAACATCTCCTCCTTCACATTCTCCCGCAACTGGGGGTGCGAGGAAAAGGCTCAGAATTCCGAGCCCGCCCGCTGGCGGTGATGCAGGGCAGTCTGGAGCGACTGCTGATGCTGACATCTGGTCCGGACTGAAGGACCAGACAACGATTATGGATATGTCGTCTACTGTCACTGCATATGATTCTCTCCCCATTGAAAGAATGGTGGAGGATTATATGAGTGACCGCATCCAAGTAGGCACGTCAGACAGTCCGTACTTATACTGGCAGGAAAAAGAGGCAATTTGGAGGCCCTTGCACAAACTGGCTTTATTCTACCTAAGTTGCCCTCCCACAAGTGTGTACTCCGAAAGAGTGTTTAGTGCCGCCACTCACCTTGTCAGCAATCGGCGTACGAGGTTACATCCAGAAAATGTGGAGAAGATGATGTTCATTAAAATGAATTATAATCAATTCCTCCGTGGAGACATTCACCAGCAGCAATTGCCTCCACAAAGTACACAGGGAGCTGAGATGGTGGATTCCAGTGGGGACGAATTGATAATCTGTGAGGAGGGGGATGTACACGGTGATATATCGGAGGATGATGATGAGGTGGACATCTTGCCTCTGTAGAGCCAGTTTGTGCAAGGAGAGATTAATTGCTTCTTTTTTGGTGGGGGTCCAAACCAACCCGTCATTTCAGTCACAGTCGTGTGGCAGACCCTGTCACTGAAATGATGGGTTGGTTAAAGTGTGCATGTCCTGTTTATACAACATAAGGGTGGGTGGGAGGGCCCAAGGACAATTCCATCTTGCACCTCTTTTTTCTTTCATTTTTCTTTGCGTCATGTGCTGTTTGGGGGGTGTTTTTTGGAAGGGCCATCCTGCGTGACACTGCAGTGCCACTCCTAGATGGGCCAGGTGTTTGTGTCGGCCACTAGGGTCGCTTAGCTTAGTCACACAGCTACCTCATTGCGCCTCTTTTTTTTCTTCTTTGCGTCATGTGCTGTTTGGGGACTAGTTTTTTGAAGGGCCATCCTGCGTGACACTGCAGTGCCACTCCTAGATGGGCCAGGTGTTTGTGTCGGCCACTTGGGTCGCTTATCTTACTCACACAGCTACCTAATTGCGCCTCTTTTTTTCTTTGCGTCATGTGCTGTTTGGGGAGTGTTTTTTGGAAGGGCCATCCTGCGTGACACTGCAGTGCCACTCCTAGATGGGCCAGGTGTTTGTGTCGGCCACTTGGGTCGCTTATCTTACTCACACAGCTACCTAATTGCGCCTCTTTTTTTCTTTGCGTCATGTGCTGTTTGGGGAGTGTTTTTTGGAAGGGCCATCCTGCATGACACTGCAGTGCCACTCCTAGATGGGCCAGGTGTTTGTGTCGGCCACTTGGGTCGCTTATCTTACTCACACAGCTACCTCATTGCGCCTCTTTTTTTCTTTGCGTCATGTGCTGTTTGGGGAGTGTTTTTTGGAAGGGCCATCCTGCGTGACACTGCAGTGCCACTCCTAGATGGGCCAGGTGTTTGTGTCGGCCACTTGGGTCGCTTATCTTACTCACACAGCTACCTCATTGCGCCTCTTTTTTTCTTTGCGTCATGTGCTGTTTGAGGAGTGTTTTTTGGAAGGGCCATCCTGCGTGACACTGCAGTGCCACTCCTAGATGGGCCAGGTGTTTGTGTCGGCCACTTGGGTCACTGAGCTTAGTCATCCAGCGACCTCGGTGCAAATTTTAGGACTAAAAATAATATTGTGAGGTGTGAGGTGTTCAGAATAGACTGAAAGTGAGTGGAAATAATGGTTATTGAGGTTAATAATACTTTGGGATCAAAATGACCCCCAAATTCTATGATTTAAGCTGTTTTTTAGGGTTTTTTGAAAAAAAAAAACGAATCCAAAACACACCCAAATCCGACAAAAAAAATTCGGTGAGGTTTTGCTAAAACGCGTTCGAATTCAAAACACGGCCGCGGAACCGAACCCAAAACCAAAACACAAAACCCGAAAAATTTCCGGTGCTCATCACTAAGGTTTGCCTGCATTATTACCCTGACGCCAACTAACAGGTAAAGTTAACACTTATATTTCAAGTGAAAACACCCCTGTACCGCACATAGACAAGATACTGGATTTAGATGGGACACTGGGGGCGATTCAGATCTGATGGCTGGACTGCTAATTTTGCTGTTCTGCGATTAGAAAGTCGCCGCCTTCAAGGGGAGTGTAAATTCGCCATGCAAGTGTGTGAACGCATGTGTATGCCAAGCTGTGAAAATCCACTTTGTGCAGTCTGTGCACAACCCAGGACTTACTCCTACAGTGCAATGAGAACAGGTTGATCGGGCCGGAGCTGACGTTAGACACCCTCCCTGAAAACGCTTGGTCATGCATGCATTTTTCCGGACATTCCCTGTAAACGCTCAGTTGCCACCCACAAATGGCCTCTTCCTGTCAATCACCTTGCGACCGCCCGTGCGATTGGATTTTTTGCACCATCCCATTACTGACCAGTGATGCCCATTGTTGTCTGATACACATGTGCATTGCAGTGAATACACATGTGCAGTTAGTACCTGATTGCCCCCTGTGCGTAAACGCACAGCAGCGATCAGATCTGAATTACCCCCATTGTACAAACACTGCGTATATACAGTAGGCATATTTTCATCTGAACCTGCTCCATTCAGTGTTGGCAAAGGCAGTTAATTGTTATTGGAACAGGATAGCTGGTACACTGTTATACTAAATAAACAAGGGTAGATCTCAGTTTAAAGCTTTTGATTTTTCATCCTTGACTGAATAGATAAAGCTGATCAGAGCCGGCATAGGCAAACTAGGCAAATGCCTAGGGCATTTGGTATGCTTAGGGGCACCAGCAGCTTCTGCTGATTAAAATGATATGCAGCATGCCTATATTCTGTGTGTGACTGCGGCTGTATCTGCATACGAAATGCTACGTTGCAGTGTATTCCTGGAAATCACTGTAATGTAGCATTTTGTATGCAGATACAGCCGCAGTTGCACACAGAATATAGGCATGCTGCATATAATTTTAATCAGCAGAAGCTGCTTGTGCATCCTAGCCACATAGTAATGCAAATAATGTGATGCATTTTCATAAACAAAAGGCAGCTGACGTTAGCAGAGCTGCCAGCTGACTCATGCCAGGCATCTCCTGCAGAACTAGCGGCGGTGCTAGGGGGCACCAGCCAAAATCTTGCCTAGGGCATCATATTGGTTAGGGCCGGCTCTGAAGCTGATGGTTGTTCTTTCTCGAAGATGTGGTGGGTGTTGGGACTATTGTGTAGCAGAAATAAATTCCTGACTGATGACCAAAAAACAACCATTAATGATAGTCTAATACAGTGGCTCTCAACCTCGGCCCTAAAGTACCCCCAACAGTTCATGTTTTCCAGGTCATCTAGCAGTTGAACAGGTATATTCATTACTCACTGACACATTTTAATAGACCCACAGGTGGAGCAAATTATTTCACTTGCAATCCTGTGAGGAGACCTGGAAAACATGAACTGTTGGGGGTACTTGAGGACTGCATTTGAGAACCACTTGTCTAATACACTGCTCCTTGCTCTTTACACTGCTCTCTGTACATGCTTTTCATACAGGGCCATTTTTTCATATGGGCTCAATGGGCAGTTGCCCAAGGGCCCCAGGAGTATAAGGGTCCTAGGCTTATAGTTGAGGGAACCCTTTTTCGAGGGGTACCAGATTTCTGAAAATCAGCCCTGGAGAACCGGAGATATATAGAATTCAAAGCAGTGCTACCCATCCGAGCCTGTTAATTGCTCTTTCCAACCAGTTATCTTGGGTTTTTTCATGCTGAGAGATTTTTTTGTTATACTCCAAAAGCTCCTTTCAGTGGACACTGGCAGCTTGTCTCTACTGTCCCCAGAACCAGAAATATAAGCCTTCCAGCAGCTGGTCCTTCCTCCAGCTCCACACGCCTGGTATGCAGTTTTTTATTTTTACATTGGTGGATTACTCTGGCTCCTGAACTTTGATCCCCAAGTCCCCAGTACCTCCTGAAAGGTGGGACTCTCTAGTTTTTATCCAGTTTGAAGCTAAAAAATCTATTTCCAGAAACTTTAGATATCTGCAGCCAAGCAAGATGCCCTCCTGCCATAAAATGATGAATATTAAGCCCTCTCCACTGTCCACCCCTCCCCTGCATATTAAACATGCCTTACCACCCTGGAAGTCATGTACCAGGGCCCCTTCATTCAGCCAAATGACCCTTCTACAGTTTAGTGTTTTCCCTCCCGCACCATCTTTACTCCCACCATCTGTGCAGTAAAGAAGTAATTAGCAGAAATGACTGATCCAGGTTCTACATGCTGAGCGCAAGATAGAACACTCCCTACCGCCCATGGGACGTCAAAGCTGCCACTGACAGCACCACCCACCCCTACCGCTGGAGGATGGGTAGGGGTCCCAGTCCATTGCTTTGCTCAGGGGCCTACACTGCTGTTAAGACAACCCTGTATTTATAGACAGCTCTACGTAGCCAATCAGATTTTCCAAACTTACTAAAATCCAATTGCCTCCCCTGGGGTTCGCTGTGATGAACAAGGAAAGAGAGCAGCATTACTATTGATAAAGACTGAATGTATTTATTTATTATTAATTCAGTATTTTAGTAAAATACATCACTGATATAAACTCATATGCTGATGTTTTAACATTTATTTTACCTCTAATTAAGTGTTGTGATCCTCTGTGAATGTAAGGTTGGGGTGAGCAGAAATGATCTGGTAGCACCATGTTGATACTTGAATCAGGGATTTCGGGTAGCCGTCACTAAAAGACAACTTTGACCTTTGGCCTAGAATGCACTGTGAATAATTCTGCTGCTGTTTATTATGAAGAGAATTTATAATCACCTAGTAATGAGATGGGTGAAATGTCTACTAATTGAATCTGGAGATTAAAAAAATATTTCAGCACATTTTCTACAAAGCTATTAAATATGAAACTAAATTGTCTTTTAATATATTATTTTAGAGCAAAATTCTCTTTTAAGGAGGTTCTCACATTTCCTAAATGTGGCAAACATATATTTGAGACCATGGGCCTAATTTAGACCTTATCACTAGGGTGCATTTTTTGCATCCCTGCGATCAGGTAGTCGCCGCCTACAGGGGGAGGGGGAAATCGCTGAGCAGGTGTGCGATAGCATGTGCAGGAATGCTGCACAAACAGATGTTTGTGCATTCTCTGCACAGACCAGGACTTACTGTACCCTTCCAGTGCGATGATCGGGGCCGGAGCTGAGATCAGAAACCCTCCCTTCAAACGCCTGGTCCCTCCTGTGTTTCCCCGGACACTCCTTAAAAATGGTCGGTTGCCACCTACAAACGGCCTCTTCCTGTCAGTCACCTTGCAATCGCCCGGGCGTTTGCTTTTCTCGCACCATCCCGGCTCTCCCCGTCGCTGTGGACAGAAGTGCCTGTGCATTGCGGTGCATACACATGCGCAGTTCAGACTTGATCACAGGCAGTACGAAAACGCAGCCTAGCGATCAGGTCTGAATTAGGCCCCCATAGATGTTCATTAGTCATCAAGAATTTTTTTTTTTTTTTTTAGAAATCTTTTTTTTAGCAGTTTCACGGTAATCAACAGATATATAAGCCTTTAGCCATCAAGCATTTATATTAAACTACATTCTTAGGTTACTGGTCATTAAAGGTCTCGCTACAAAGTCAATTACCAAAAGTTTCCATTTGCCAATACTACCCTTCTTTAGGAAGTAATTTTATGCAAAATAATTAGTATAGATTAGCAAAAAAAAAATGCTTTAATCTTTGCTGTGTTTATATGTTTCATTGTGATTTCTTTGTAAAAAAAAAAAAAAATCCAGCTTGTTTCTATTTTTTCCTCTTCTCTTTATACTTTGATTTTGATTCAGGCCAGACGATACAAGTACTCCGTTATACAAGCACATAAGCTTACAACTGGGTTCCCTGCTGTGTTGTTTCAAAGCAACGGGCTCCGCACTGCTTACTCCATAGTGCGATTTCTGTTCTGTTTCTGAAGTCTTAGCTTAAAGTCATAGCACACTAGTTACATTTTGCACCTGTAGGAAAGTTCTGCTGTCAATAATTATGTAAGTGATCTACATCTTGCCTAACTCAGCTGTCAAGTGCTTTTAGTGATATGTTTTATATGATGATTGTGAAATAGATGTGAGAAAATCCAAGTTTTTATTTCATAAACAATAAAGTATTTATATTAGCTTTTAACATGTTTGACTACATATATATTATTATACTCTTTTCAGTATGGCTGTTAATTCAATTTGGTAACTAACGTGGCTAACTCACAGTTAAAAATAATAACTATTATATTGCATTATACAGTCAGGGGTGGATTGGCCATAGGGCACATCAGGGAGATTCCTTGTATGCCGACATGTCTGTGGGGCCTGTTTTGTGTGTTGTCATGTGGCCCCACACATGACAGGCAGTCTACCGCACTCAGTGCACTGCATTGTCCCCATTCATTCTGTTATTCCATCTCTGCGGTACAGCAACCCCGCCATCCAGTGATGCTCTGACATACAGTGATGCTGCCATGGCTACACTGTATGTTATACCTCTTGTGCTGCCCATGTCGGGCCACTTCTTCAAAATTTTATAGGGCCACTTTTAGTTCCCAATTTGCTCAAGGTCTCAGTTACAGCTGCAGCAATAGACGCAATGAAGGCCACAATTGCATACAATCAGGGCCTATCAGGAGAGAACTGACCCCTTCAGACTCCACCCCGCTTATCAGACTGCAGCCCCATTAGGGCTGCTTCCATAAATTTCCCGGGATGGTTTTCCATCCCCATTGTACAGGAAGCTATAAATAATACATGCAAGTAAACATAATACAACTTTATACCATACACTTCTGCATAATAATAATGCACACAGGAACGTGGCCATATATGAACGCCTTTATGCCTGAAGACCTGGAACGGAGGCAGGTAAACATAACCTGAGTACAGCATGTACGTGTATAGCTAAGTATAGCTCATTTTGTAGTTATGCAGCTTATTCTGACTTGGCTACATCTGTAGATACCCCCTCCTAAGGGACATATATTTAGCTGCTCCTGAACGCCTGATGGAAAGATACGTGCTGCAGATGATGACACCATATTCATGTATTTAGCCAGATTTTATTGGCAGCAAGTCCCCTTTAGCTGAAAGCATTTTTTGCATTTTCTATGAGTACATCTTATAGGATTACTCATTTTTAACTTCAAGAAAGAAGAATTTATCATGCATAATTTACTAGTGCTTTTCTTATACAGATGAGCTTTAAAAAAAATACCTACGCTTCTGTCTTTTGCAATGCAGCACATAAGATATTTGTTTGCTGTATCTGTAATGCTGTTCATTATTGGATAACGTTCAATGAGACGATAACATTTCTTTTTCATCACATGTATAATATATGTTCCAGGATTGACAAACATATATGTACAGTACTTTTTATATACATTTGCTAATGAACACAACATAATTTTCCTCCATTACAATTTCTATATATTAAATGTCTTTTTTTGTATTTGTGTATTAATCATCTACTGTATACACATTCCACCATTCCACCAGATGCAGTCATAATGCCGACACTACAATAATGACATGTGAAATGTTGACAACAGGTGGTAAGGCAACGGCAGTGGAGGGTTAGGCTACAGGAGGGGAGGGTTAGGGTTTGGCACTGGGAGGAAAGTTAGGGTTAGGCTACTGGAAGGGAGGTTAGGGTTAGGCACTGGTATGAGGGTTAGGCATACACTGACAACCAGAAGCACCGCACAATAAGCCAGACCTCATGAGGATGACCTCACCACTGGACCCGGAAGACTCTGCTGGAGCCGCTGTATCAGGTAAGTCACCATTAAAGCACCCGGGACATTTTGTCAATATTCTAATCATGTCGCCATTGCATCAGTGTCAACATGATGAGTGCATTCAATGTAGACATGCCAAGCATGTTGACATGCTGCATATTGACATTAGGAAAATGTCAACATTATGAATGTTGACATAATGAATGTTGACATGGGGTATATTCAATAAGAGTCAGGTCCATTCCGACATGCAGTTGTCGGAATGGACCCGACAACCCCTATTCAATGGACAGCCAAATCCGACTGTTGGATTTGGCTGTACCGGGGGTCCTGTGCTGCTGCCAGCGGCTGCCGGGTGCGCTGACAGCAGCGATGGGGGAGCTGGGCTGCTGCAGACTTCAGGGGGAGCTGGGCGGCTGCTGGGTGGCTGCATGCGACGGTGGGAGCTACCATGGCGACCGGTGGAGGTGATGGCGGTGGGGGAGGCATTGCAGGGATAGAGGTGCCTGGCCAGGGGACCAGCGTTCATTCCGCCAGCATTCCGACAAGTCGGGTTTCCCGACTCGTTGAAAAAAAAACGGGGCCATAATGAATAGGTCGGAACCCCTTCCGACCTAAAACTGTCGGAAGCTGCCGTCTTTCCGACAAGACGGCAGCTTCCGACAGTTATTGAATATACACCATAATATACCATACCTCATACCTCTGTTCTTTGTGTTCATGTGTCACGTAGGGGAATTTGTATTTGGGAGATGAAGTGAGGTAAAGTGAAAGCCTTGCTGTTATGGATCCTTGGGATAACTGTCGGGGCTGCAGTGTAAATGAAGCGGGGTGGCTTAATAATGCTGTTCCTCAAGCAGGTTACTAACAGTAGTAGAAGATTGATGCTACAAAAAGGTATTGAAAACAGGTCCAGGCTAACATGATAACCACAACTGTAGTAGAATCTAGGACATTAAGAGACAGACTGAGATACTACTAGAACTGGGTACCAGGAGCACAGCTGAGACAGGCTGCAATTAAATGTGATGTGGAGCAGATTTTCTGAATGTAAAGTAATACTGGAGCAAGTTTTCTAGATAGCACTGGATCAGAATGCTATGAACCAATACACGACCAGATACTAAAACAGCAGCCAGGGTTCTATCCTCAGAGAGAGATATTGTTCTGACAATGGGGGTGATTCAGATCTAATCACTGGGATGCTAATTTTCCTGTCCTGCGTTCATATAGTCGCCGCCTCCAGGGGAAGTGTATATTCGCCGTGCAAGTGTGTGATCCTATGTGTACGCCAAGCTGCTAAAATCTACTAGATAAGGTCTATAACAGGTGAGGCAGTGGCTCACCTGCCTATCTTTTCCGTACTTCTCTGCTCAACACTCACTACATTTCCAGCAGTATATACTGCTGCACCTGTATATAATGTCCACATGTACCCTTTGACTCATATTTTGTGTGTGAATCTGGTTCTGGTACAAGACAGTCACCGCACGTCCCTGATTGCAAGGTAACTTCCAATGGTTTAAGTATTAATGGTTAGTTACTCATGGAGCAGTGAAAAGAGTGGAGAAAAATACCAGTGGAGCTTCAGCTTTGAAGAAAGTCTTTACCAAGTACATTCTCTAAAATGTAAAGAAGATGATGATTGGTTGCCATGGGCATTTTCTTCGCTGGTCAGTTTCTCCACTCTTTTCACTGCTTCATGAATAGACCATGCAATAGTGCATATGTGCAGTGAACTCCAGAAGTTCATGCATTTGCAAAGGAGCTCTGCTGCAGATGCTCCTTTGTGGTGTCCACATTAGGAAGTATATTTACTAAAGTCAGGTTTATAGAAGTGGAAATGTTGTCTATAGCAACCAATTAGATTCTAACTATTATTTTGTAGAATGTGTTAGATAAATAAGTAGAATATGAATGATTACTATGGCAACATCTCCACTTCTATAAACCCACACTTTAGTAAAATATTCCCCTAGATGTCATATATGTATACAGCTAGCTGGAGAGAGCGAAATTGCTACTAAGAGGGTTCTAAAGTCCTATCCACCCAGGCAATACTTAATTTCCTTGTGCAGACTTAGTTGTTGTGTTTACACTTTATCTGCATGTTCTACTATTGTATATTGCAATTTGTATTTGGAAAAAAGACCTGATAACATACAATGTAATATAGATTTTTGTATTGTATCTATTATCTATTTGAGTTTTTGTTTGTTCATTAAACAAATATAAATAATTTGTTCATCAGGAACTGCAAGCCCATTATTATACAGCAATATGGAATTAAGTTAAAAATAGAGCAGAAGTGCAGCTGCATTGACGACACAGGTCATTACAGTGTGTATGTGCCAAGAGATTGGTGTTAAATCATTGTTAGTCCATAATATAAGTTTTATGGTTTTGTTTTCCACTGGAGCACAGTGCATGTAAAAGATGCCAAAAGGGCATTCTGACCCTTTAATTCTATAACCTCTAGTTTATTAGCCTATTAAGGATCTTGTAGCAGATGTCTGATGATGATGGTGAATGATAATTATAGTGCAGCACTGCAGACAATTAACATATTATGAAGATTTTAGAACCTCCCCATTAAAGCTCTTATTTTCTGTGCCAACATTTCTCTGGCTTGTTACTAAAGAATTAATATTGTTTGGTAAATCCAAATTGTGAAACTCGTGTGCAAGAAGAAATTTTGTAAGAATGCCTGAGATATATGGCAGTAGTTTATCCTCAATTGGTATCTGAAAAAAAGGTGAATAAAGTGCCTCCTAGTGTAATATATAACCAAGGTTTCTAACCTTCACCTCAAATGGAGGCGAATGGTGGTTATGCAACCACTCCTGTCAATGTGGGATCAATAATTCACATGTGTTCACAGCTCCAATACAGTCTGGAAAGATTCCAGTCATGGTGTGCTTGAGTTCAAGATTTTGCCCATGATCGAGTTCAAGATTTTGCCTGTGCTGCACCCTTTCAGTGGAACGCGCTCTCCCGCTCCATTAGACTCTCTCCGACATTGCAAAGCTTCAAACGGGCACTAAAAACCCACCTATTCATCAAAGCATACCCTTCTGATGCATAACCTAGTCCTGAGGCTGCTACTCCATCATGCCTTGAACATCTTAGCTTTGCTTACATATTGCCATCAGGCTACCTCCTGCTTGCTTGTACCTCATGGCATCTGTCTGTCACCCCTTCCCACTAGATTGTTAGCTCTTCAGAGCAGGGACCCCTTTTACTCTTGTTGTCAAAGCACTCTTCTCGACACATTTCACTTGCAGCTCTCTTTTACTCAGCGACCATCTTTACCCACTTTTTCCCCTGCTGGTAAAGGCTCATCCTTATCTATGGCCACCAGCTCCAAGTAGTATGATGATTACTCCCTCGCTACTTACATCTTAGCTGTATTATGTTTTGAGAATTGTGGCGCTCTTTGTTACCTGTACTCTATTTTTGTTATTTATTTACTGTAATACTAAGTTTTGTCTCCCTGTACTGTCCTTTGTATGGCGCTGCGAAACTCTTGTGGCGCCTTATACATAAAATGTAATAATAATAATAATAATAATAATAATAATGCCCAAGGAATATGCCATAAGTGAGGAAAATAGAGAATATGCAATATAGTGTATTACAATTTCACACTGATTTATTAATGAAAAAATAATATAATGCCCGTAAAATTTCAAGAAGTTAAAACAGCTTATCTGAGATTGCTTGCAATCCCATCTGTAAAGGGATAGAGTAGTGGTCCTTGTCACTCAAATCCTTAAATGCCAGTGCTGGAATTCTCCTGTTTATTTTTAGAAACTACACATTATTTTTGAACTACACACCCCAGCATGCCCTGCTACAGTTTTGATAGTTGGCTATGCTAAAACTGTAGCAGGGCATGCTGGGATATGTAGAGCAACAACAGTTGGAGTGCCAAAGGTTCCCCATCATTGGATTAGAGTTTTTGCTGTGTCTTGTGTAAGATATGGTTGTATTTTGGATATGTTTCTTACATGCGTGTCACATGATTTTGAGACAGACTGAATGTGTGGAACAAAGGACAGTTCATAGTCAAGATTGAAACCAAGGCAGCGAGCTTGTGGGGTAGGGATGATTGCTGAGTTATCAACAGTGATAGAGCTAATAGGCAGTAGCGGATCTTGCCACGGGCAAGCAGGACTTTTGCCCGGGGCGCCGCCTTCCGGAGGGTGCCGACGCCATCCGGAGGGCGCCGCACCATGGCAAGATCCGCTACTGCTGTGCCCCCCACTGCCCGCTGTGTCCCCCGCTGGTTCCCCGCTGTGAAGGGAACTAGACGCTAAGCGTCTAGTTTCCCTTTGTGGAGAGTACCTTTACTGTGCGGTGCGTCATCGCGCACCGCACAGCATTGTGGGACTGACAGACGCTAGGGGTCATAATTGACCTCTAGTGTCTGTCTATGCCAGATCCGAGGAGAGGAGCAGCGCCGGCGGAGGTCTGCAGTGGTCGGGAGCAGGGATAGTAAGTTTTTTTTTTTTTCCATTTTCAGCGCCGCTACTCTACTGTACAGGGGGCGTAACTGACCACGCCCCCTGTATGAAGCCACACCCATATTTCCCGCCCGGGGTTCCAAAAGGGCAAGAACCGGCCCTGCTAATAGGTTGGTAATTACTATTGGTCAGTGGAAATATAATTAATGCTGTTTTGGAAATATTAAGTTTGAGATGGCGAGATATCATCCAAGATGAAATGGCATTGAGTGTTCTGTATTACACTGTGAGCAGAGGTACCACAACATTTTTAGGGGTCTTATTTCAATTTGACGCCTCTAAATCTCTGAATGTCGCCTCTGAGGGGCAGCCCATTTATTATTTATTGAGTTTTAGACACAATAAACAGAATTTCTTATTGCCACTATTCATGGTTGCCACGATGTAGAGGGGTGGAAAAAGATGAAGTGGGAGGTGAGGGGGAAATGGAGAGGAATATATGAAGTGGTAGGTGAGTAGGGCTGGTCCCACAGTAACTAGCCATACACTGTAGGGGCTGGAGCTGGCTGCAGGGGGGAGGAGGGCCCTGGGGGCAGGTGGAGAAGGGTAATGGAGGTAGGTGGAGAAGGCTATGGGGAGGAAGTAGGTTGAGCAACTGGAAAAGGGATTATGTCCATACTGACACTAACCCAGTACATTGGTGACTCTCAAATGTTTGGGGCGGTGTGAGCAGCTCCCCTGCCCACCCTGTTCCAACACTATCGTAAGCACAGTATGCTTCACAACCCAATCACACAAGTACAATAATAAACCCAAGTACTTTGCCTCATGACCGATCTGTACAATAAAATCCAACTTGTAGGCTGCTGACAAACCAAGACTATCAGGGAGGGGAACTTTTTGCACAATGTGACAAGAAGCACTTGGGTTGGTAGATTGTAACATTTCTTGTGTAGTGTGAGTACACAAGGCAGCTGATTGGGGTAAACTCTCCTGATCATCCGTGCTGTGTGTCCTCAGAGTGTCCCACTTTCTGCGAGCACCGTACACACAATGTAGATCAGGCATGTCCAAAGTGCGGCCCTCCAGCTGTTGTAAAACTACATATCCCAGCATGCCCTGACACAGTTGTGCTTTCATAGAATGCTAAAGCTGTGTAAGGGCATGCTGAGATGTGTAGTTTCTCAACAGCTGGAGGGCCGCAGTTTGGACATGCCTGATGTAGATTATAGCACAATGTGTGTTCGGGGCTTCTACAGGCTTCTATGGTTTCTGATGTTCATACTTTAAACAGTTAAACAGGACACAAGATATGAACATTCGATTCTGTCCATTGCAGGAGCATTAAAAGCCGTTTATCGGCTTATGCTCCTGCATCAGCACTGTGTACACGCAGGTACAATCACTTTGCTGATCCTTCAATATTAGATGTACAGCGAAGGATTGGCATAACAAAAAGGATACCTATATAGTGGCATGGTCAATAAATAAACAATATTGGCCATCATTCCGAGTTGATCGCTCGCTAGCTGCTTTAGCAGCAGTGCAAACGCTAAGCCGACGCCCTCTGGGAGAGTATCTTAGCTTAGTAGAAGTGCGACAGAAAGGATCGCAGAACGGGGTTACATTTTTTTCAAGCAGTTTCAGAGTAGCTGCAGACCTACTCCTTCCTTGCAATCACTTCAGTCTGTTTAGTTCCTGTTTTGACGTCACAAACACGCCCTGCGTTCAGCCAGCCACTCCCCCGTTTCCCTAGGCACGCCTGCGTTTTTACCTGACATGCCTGCTTTTTTTAGCACACTCCCGGAAAACGGTCAATTACCACCCAGAAACACCCACTTTCTGTCAATCATTCAACGATCAGCAGTGCGACCGAAAAGCGTCGCTAGACCTTGTGTGAAACTGCATAGTTTTTTGTGAAAGTACGTCACATGTGCGCACTGCGGCCCATACGCATGCACAGAAATGCTGATTTTTAGCCTGATCTCTGAGCTGCGGACAACGGCAGCTAGCGATCAACTCGGAATGACCCCCATTGTTCTATCAATGTATTGGAATGTTTAACACTCTTTCTTGTTATTATATAGTATTGTAATAGATTTTACACTTTTTTGTTATTATCCTTTTTATAAATTCACATTAATAAGCCTCTTTGTTCTCTAATGGGCAAAACAATGTGCACTTCAGGGGGGGGCAGACATAACATGTGCAGAGATAGTTAGATTTGGGTGGGTTATATTGTTTCTGTGCAAGGTAAATACTGACTGCTTTAATTTTGCACTGCAATTTAGATCTCAGGGGGTCATTCCGAGTTGTTCGCTCGCAAGCGGATTTTAGCAGATTTGCTCATGCTAAGCCGCCGCCTACTGGGAGTGAATCTTAGCATCTTAAAATTGCGAACGATGTATTCGCAATATTGCGATTACACACCTCGTAGCAGTTTCTGAGTAGCTCCAGACTTACTCGGCATCTGCGATCATTTCAGTGCTTGTCGTTCCTGGTTTGACGTCACAAACACACCCAGCGTTCGCCCAGACACTCCCCCGTTTCTCCGGCCACTCCTGCGTTTTTTCCGGAAACGGTAGCGTTTTTTCCCACACGCCCATAAAACGGCCTGTTTCCGCCCAGTAACACCCATTTCCTGTCAATCACATTATGATCGCCAGAACGATGAAAAAGCCGTGAGTAAAAATCCTAACTGCATAGCAAATTTACTTGGCGCAGTCGCAGTGCGGACATTGGGCATGCGCATTAAGCGGAAAATCGCTGTGATGCGAAGATTTTTACCGAGCGAACAACTCGGAATGACCCCCTCAGTTTGAAAACACCCCACCCAAATCTAACTCTCTCTGCACATGTTATATCTGCCCCACATGCAGTGCACATGGTTTTGCCCATTAGAGAACAAATTTGCTGCCACGATCAGGTCTGAATAAAGCCCTTTGTTGGCATGTGTATTGCTTACCAAACTTCCAGCGGATGATTCCCCTATGTGCCATTGGATAATCAAAAATGCCTATCAGTGATCTGTCAGGGAATCAGGAATAAAACTACATGTTAAAAATCACTGATTTGCTGATTCCAATCATGTTTTGGGTGGATCGGCGAATCAAGGTTTTACAACCTATTGGATTTCCCTAATCCCCCGATTCAGGCATCAGGAGCTTCTCCCTTGATGTATGAGGCCCTTAAGGTTGATTTGTTTCATTTCACTTTAAACTTACTCTTTACTTCAGAAAGTAACATATGAAAAGTTATTAGATTTTTTGAAGCATGTTTTTAAGTTGTGCTATATTCAACACAACAAATAATATTCATAGATTTTTATGGAAAAAAGGTCTTTTAACCGCTTGCCTGGCATGGTTATATAATTTGCGACCACACCAGGCAGTGTGTTATCTGATCTGCTTGCAAACAATGCGACCAATCAGATACAAGAGTGGCCGGATACTGGAAAACAATCTTCTAGCCAGAGGCGGGCTGGCCCTGGGGGCAGAGTGCCATGTGCCGCCCGGGCCACGCTACTGCCAAGGGTCAAGGGCCAGCCGCCACCTTCCACTACACCAGCGGTGGACAACCCATGGCTCTCGAGATGCATGCAGCTCTTTCTATTTCTGCATGTGGCTCGTAAGCTCCCGCAGCACCTCCCGCTGCCCTAGTCTGCAGTGCCCGGCACCAGCCCGTGAGCCAATCAGAGCTCGCGGAGCGGCAGCCAATCAGGAGTCTTAGCTGCCGGTGACAAACCCGGATTGGCTCACAGACCGGCGCCTAATTAGAGAGAATCAACGCAGCTGGAGAGTGGAGACTGAGGGGCAGGAGAGATGCACGCTGCGCTCTCCTCCCAATACAAGCAGCAGACTGAGCAGAGCAGCAGAGCAGCAGCGCAGCGGTAAGCAGCACTTGGGGGGGCGCAGAGTGGGGACATGTGTGTCTTACACTAGGGGCATATCTGCACTGGGGGGACATATATCTGGCACTGGGGGCATATCTGCACTGGGGGGACATGTGTTTCTGGCACTGGGGGCATATCTGTCACTGGGGGACATGTATCTGGCACTGGGGGCATATCTGGCACTGGGGGGACATGTGTTTCTGGCACTGGGGGCATATCTGGCACTGGAGGGGATGTGTATCTGGCACTGGGGGCATATCTGGCACTGGGAAGACGTGTAGCTTGCAGTGGGGGCATAACTGGCACTGGGGAGAAGTGTAGCTGACAGTGGGGGCATATTTGGCACTGGGGCATATCTGGCACTGGGGGGACATGTGTATCTGGCACTGGTGGAACGTGTATCTGGCAGTGGGGGCATATTTGGCACTGGGGGCATATCTGGCTCTGGGAAGACGTGTAGCTAGCAGTGGAGGCATATCTGGCACTGGGGGCATATCTGGCACTGGGGGGACATGTGTATCTGGCAGTGTGGGCATATCTGGCACTGTGGGCATATCTGGCTCTGGGGGAACATGTGTATCTGGCACTGGGGGCATATCTGGCACTGGGGGGACATGGGTATCTGGCTGTGGGGGCATATTTGACACTGGGGAGATGTGTATCTGGCAGTGGGGGCATATCTGGCACTATGGGGGCCAGTGCTTAAAGTGGTCCTAGAGAGGTGGTGGAACTCACCCCCCCCCTCCCCACGGTGCGCCGCAAAAAGGGGTGTGGCCACAAAAAGAAAGGGGCGTGGTCACACAATATTAATAATGCCCACAGTGGTAGCACCCCATAATACACATAATGCCAACAGCAGTAGCACCCCTTATACAATGCCCACAGCAGTAGTGCTTCTCATGCAATGTCCACTGTACTGGTAGTGCCCACAGTGGTAGTGCCCCTTATATAGAGGCCGTAGTAGTGGTGCCCCTTATGTAATGCCCACAATAGTAGTGCCCCTTATGTCCCCAGGAGTGATGCCCCTTATGAAGTGCCCCCTTTACAATGCCCTCATTAGTAGGGCTCATAGTAGTAAGGCCCTTAATGGTATTGCCCCTGTGTAGTATTGCCCCCAGTAGTAATGTTGCCTGTAGTAATGCCCCCAGTCATTTAGCCCCCAATAGTTTAGCCCCAGTAGTTATGCCCCCACTGGTAATGCCCCTGCAGTTATGACCCCAGTAGTACCCCCCCTTTAGTTTAACCTCCCAGTGGTAATGCCCCCAGTAGTATAGCCCCAGTAGTTTGCCCCTTGTAAGTTTAGCCACCAGTAGTAATGCCCCCAGTAGTAATGCTCCCCTGTTTTTTGCCCCCTTGTAGTTTAGCCTCTGTAGTTATGCCCCCTGTAGCATAGCCTCTGTAGTTATGCCCCCTTGTAGTTTAGCCCCCAGTAGTAATGCCTCCAAGTAGTAATACCCCCAGTAGTTTAGCCCCTGTAGTTATGCCCTCCAGTAGTTTAGCCACCCAGTAGTAATGCCCCAAGTAGTAATGCCCTCCTGTAGTTATGCCCTCCTGTAGATTGGCCCCTTGTAGTTTTCCCTCAGTAGCTTGCCCCCATGTAGTTTGCTCCAGTAATAATGCCCCCCAGTAGTTTGCCCCATGAGATGCCCCCCAGCAGTAATGTTCCCCAGTAGTTTGCCCCCAGTAGATGCCCCTCAGTTGTAATGTCCCCAGTAGTAATGCCCCTCAGTAAATTGCCCCCAGTAGATGCCCCTCAGTAGTAATGCCCCCCAGTAAATTGCCCCAGTAGATGCCCCTCAGTAGTAATGCCTCCCCAGTAAATTGTCCCCAGTAGACGCCCCTAAGTAGTAATGCCCCCCAGTAAATTGCCCCCAGTAGATGCCCCCCCAGTAGATGCGCCGCTACAGAAAGGACACAAAAAACAAACAAAAATCACAATACTTACCAAGCCCCGCTCCAGTGTCCGGCTGCTGCAGTCCTCTGGGCACCCGCTCCTCAGCACTACTCTCCCATTGCGCACAGTGACAGCGCCAGAAGCTGGAGCTCAGTACTGAGCTCCTGCATCCGGCTGCCACTGTGGAGAGCTGGGAGCCCGCTGGTAACACAATCTCAGCGGGCGCCCGGCATCTCCCTGCAGCGCCAGCCACACATCGGGTTAGGTGAGCCGGAGGAGGCGGAACTGCATTCTGTCTCCAAGTGGAACTGACGGAATGCAGTTTCGCCCTGTTCCTGCTCACTTTAACCCCTGGTGGGGTCATATATGTATCTGGCACTGTGGAGGAAGATATGTATCTGGCACTGTAGAGGAATATATGTATCTGGCACTGTGGGGCCATATATGTGTCTAGCACTGTGGGGGCATATATGTATTTGGAACTGTAGAGGCACCCATTTTTGGGTGTTTTTATATGTATGTGGCACTGTACAGGGGTTTTATCTGTATGTGGCACTGTACAACATGACTAAAAATGGGGTTATGACACAAGGTCATACTCCTACAAACATCAAACTGAAAGGTGTGCACATAAAAATGAGGTGTGGCTTTGTGACAACTATGCCACGCCCCCATTTTTGTTTGCACGCCTTCGGCGTGCGCATGATATGGCTCTTACCCTTGACTACAGATCTTTTCTGGCTCTTTGCCACTGACTGGTTGGCCACCCCTGGGATAATTTACACCAGCCCTAATTTTTTTTATTAATAAATATTTTTTAAACAAAAAAAACTCCATTTAAGATGGCACCATTACTTATGGGCCAGAGCTCTGGACTTGCCCCCCAGGCTAAAAGTTGCCAGCCAGCCCCTGCTTCTAGCAGCCGCCAATCACAGAGGGACATTCCAGCCACTCTGCCTCCCTGCACCTTCCCCCAGTGTCTACAGTGCTGACAATCACTGCTGATCAGTCAGCACAGCACAACCCCCCACCTGGCAGCTGCAAAGAGGAGCTAATGCCCGAGAAATGTAAATTACCCCCCCCCCCCCCTTGTGTACCTGATGGCTGCTCAGATAAACAGCCATGGGAAAATCAAAGTTATGATGATTATGATGGTTTACAATGTTCTGATATTAATGATCCGATGTTCAGATGTTCCAGTGCTGGGGAAAAAACAATATTTTACAAATATTAGAAAAAAATATATTTTTTTCTTTATTAAATTGTTTTGGATAAATTTAAATACATGTTCTTCATTTGATTCACTCATTCAAAAATGTCAATTTCTGAGCTCGTACTGCTTGGAATCTTAATATGTAAATTATAAAAACTGATTGCCATCAGCTGCAAGCAATGAATCTCATTTTATCATTTTTTATAATTACATAATATAGTGATTTTGATTAGCTGTATCCAACCACAAAACAACCACAGTGTAAATTGTATTTTTTTGTCATTGAAACATAATTATTAAGAAATTAGCAATATTCTCAATAAAACTGGCCTAAATCTAAAAATTAAAATTGCATTGTGAATATTCACGCATAAATACATAAATACATTTTAAAGTGAATATTCACGCATAAATACATTTTTAACATGAATAAATATCAGAAGCAAAAATAGTGGTATTGCACTTCTTTCCGAAGTTTTCATACTGCTTTTGCCTGTTTGTTGTTTTACATTGGCAAAAAGTCAGACTCCTGAGTGCTCTTTAATTTGGACAAACTGCAACACTTACAATGAGCAGCAGACGTCTTTGTAGAAATTAGTTGTTGCAGCTCTTTAAATTTCCCAAGCCACACGTTTGCCTCCCATGCTGCCTTTGAAAGAACATTTATGTGTTTCTGGTACAATTCAAGCATGGTTGAAGCCAGCAGGTGATTATAAACAATAGGAATATTAACAAAGGGCATGGTTTTTAAGAATTCAACCATAAAAATGTGCTTACAATGTTGGGGGGGGGGGGGTTGTTTGACTGATGGTTAGATTTAAGAAGCTTTTGAAAAAAGTTGAAAGAATAATTTAAATTAAAGCAAATATTCTTCAGTGAAAATGTACTATTTTATTTAGTTCTCAGTTCGTTGTATTTGATTCAATGTCCAAACAGCTGTTTCTAAGTTACAGAAATCATAGCTAAATATCTATCTGTTCCAGGGAACATAAATCACAGTGATGCACTGCTTACTGTTCCATGACCTCATAGAATATAGGGCCATAATGTCTAATGGTGGAATTCTCCGTTGGTTTAACTCTTAACCATATTTGGAATGATTAATGACCACATTTTTTGCTTTTTGTTAGCTAGATGATTAACTTAACTTTAAAATGACATTTAAATGAAGGCACAAAAAGCTGAATTATATTCCTGGCACTCCGTGATTATTTTGTGGCTGGGCAGGATCATTGCCATTAAAATGAACACTTTCTCCAAACTCCTGTACTATTTTCAGGCACTTCCTGTTAAGAGTCCCTCCCTCTGAGCTTTCCGCCATTCACAAATGTCGATTTAAATTTGTTTGGGATATTAGGTCTCCCAGAATAACGCTGGCTCTGCTCAGGAAGCCTACTAGTCTTGGTATAGGAGTTTTCTTCAACTAAAGCATAATACTAGACTACCGTTTTAGTCAACTTGTAGTCTCCATTGCCCCGTCATGCACACTCTCAAGGTCTGATATTGAGATTCAGCATCTGTACCTATCATCTATCTCTGGAATATGAGGAATTTTCAAAACTCATAGAGCACCCCTTATTAAATTTTTGGCACCAAAGCATTTTTGTAAGATCTTAAAGGCCTACAAGCACCATATCTCTATATCCCCGCATCCCCTATCTATCATAACTTTTTAGGATTATCAGGATTTCCTTTTGGGTCTCTCCATTACTTTTTCGTTGTCCTGGACATATTTAAAAATTAAATTTGTTATGAATCTCCTAATCAATTAATCTATTTTATCATTTGAGGAGTTAAAATCCATTCACCTTGACCAAACCTGAAATGTTTTGAATCCTTACAACTTAGATATATCATGGGATCTCTCCTGTTGCACAGCCCCCATCACCTATATCCCAATTTGAGAAACTATGTCGATACTCCCTTCTACAAAAAAGCATGATTTCCCTACTATATAACATCACTTTAGACAGCACCATGGAATCTGGACACAGACATGAGAGGCAGAGGGAAAGAAACTTGGGCCCCCTACCATAAGATTATTGAGAGACCATTGAGGAAAGGGTTGCTTTGAGCACAATCTCCACTTTAATCATAAAAAAATGCATTTTTAGTCTACTACGTTGTCCCAAAGAGCTTTCTGAAATGTATACTTCTATCCCCTCTATCTGTAGGCAAAGCTAAGGACACACAAGTACCTTTCTACATTTCTAGTGAGAATGCCAAAAGATCTCTACCTTCTGGGACAGTGTAAGAGACCTCCTTTTCTTATTCTTTCTGTGTCCTGTTCAGTAGGACCCATAGTCGTTCCTTCTTTGTTATTCCCTTCATAATACTGACAGCCATTCGGCAACATTAGTCTCCCAAGTTCAAGGCCACTGCAGAGTGCCTGATAGGTAAGAACTGGGAAAAGATTGACTCCCTTGGACCTCTTCTCTGAAATGTTTAATCTGGTTTGTCGGTCAGATAAAACTGATCACCAATCATCTCCATTACAAAAAGAATATATTTCAGCATATATAGGCATTGTGGCTATTTACAAGTATATAATTATATTGGAGGGTGCAGAAAAAGATGTGAGAAAGTGTGAAACACAATGCAAAGAAAACATGACAATAAATTATTATGCAAAGTGAATATTCACGCATAAATACATTTTTAACATGAATAAATATCAGAAGCAAAAATAGTGGCATAAGCTGAGTTCCAATATGGTAGTTACTATGTTTAGTCTAGTTTACTAGTAATAAAATGCTACACATTATTCATATAGTAATTACAGGATGGGTCTCCTATTTCCACAATTCTTGAGACCACCAGTATTTTGTATTTTGTATTTTTTGTATTTTTTTTGTTTTGGAATTATTGCATACCACTTCTCCATATGGCTCCAAAAGCAGTGACTTGACAGACCATCAGAAGAGGAAAGGAGGACCATGGCATTGGCAACATTGGGCAAGCAAAGCAAGATGGAGGTGGGATGGGTTGAGGTGTCCACATTACTGGTAATTGATATAATGTAATACATAATTGATATAATGTAAAGTCTTCCCTATGATAGCGGAAATTAAAACACAGAAAGTTTTGGATAGAGGACATTTGTTTTATTTTCTTCACTGTCATAGTCTCCTTATTGATAGTGCCCACACAATAATACATACCTGTAGCTGGCTTAGAGATCACAAACCCGTGATTAATCTTGTGCTGAACTGTAATTGATACATAGTGGTCAAATTAGCTCCTGTTATTAAGCAATTGTGCAAATAGTATAACTGGTTGCCCTACAAGCTAACTGCTATTGTAAAAGGCATTTAAATTAATGAGATATCCAACCAAGTGGTATTGTTTCATCAGCAGCATCAAATTGTACATAGTATATTTTGGCTGTACATGAAGGATCTCCATATGATTTGGACTTCATAGGGCTCATCTAGGACTAGATTGCAAAAAACTCTCTAGAAAATACTCAAAAATATGGACCTTTCCCCTTTCCAGAATCCAATTCAAACTCCTCACATATATCAAGCCCTCACCCAATACTTTCCCCCTTACATTTCCAACCTCTTCTCCCTCCACACTCCCGGCCACTCACTTTCTGCAAATATATGCCACCTCTCCCCTCATATGATTACCTCTTCCCACACCCACTTCCAAATTTTCATTTATGCTGCTCCCCACCAAGCTCCCTCTCCCTATCAAGCTCTCCTCATCTCTCCAAAGCTTCCAATGGGATTCAAAACCCACTTCTTTATCAAAGTTATTCTAACCCACTGCTCCATTGTCCTCACTCACTGTCTATCCCCTCTGTTTCACTGTGTCTACCACTCCCTTTATACTGTAAGCTCTCATAAGCTATCCCTTATGTGCTTTTGCTTCCCTCACATATACCATCATCATTGACAACAGGGGCACTGAACCTTAGGACACAGCTTGCATTGCTTTTGTGGATATTTTGATTGTATATGCTGCAATGTTTATATTGTTTGTATTCTGTGCCCTGCAATATTACGTACACAAGTCTTTTGCACTTATTCCTTGATATCTGTGAACATTTTCTGTGTATGTACTTTATAAAATGCCCTTTGCGGTGCCATAGAAATAAAGGATGATAATAATAACAACAATAATCTCTACATCATGTGTGTTCACAAAAGCAGCAATGAATAACACGTTTCATGCATTGCATTCCATTTGGCATATAATATAAATCACAACAATATTGATCTTTCATTTATGTTTACTAATTATAACTAATGAAAGCTTGCAAATGTTGTCATTTTAACACTATTACCAGCTTAAGATAGAAAATATTAGATATAAATTGATTGAGTTGTTTAAGTCTGTTTACACTTTTCATTGAAGTGTAGAAATCGGGGCTTTTACAGCAAAGTTTTGTAGGTAAGCTTCTAGGAGGAAAGCCAAGCAACAAAAGTCATGTAAGAGAAAGAGAACAAGTCAATTCGAAGGTTGTTAGGGAAACATAATTAGGTTGCATCATAAAAAATGGTTCTGCACGATTGCATGTCAAAAATAAGCAGGCATCATAAAAACTGTTTAATTTACTCCATGCCGACTTCGGCACAAAAAAACTGTTGTATAGAAGCCTAGTGGAAAAGACAGGCTGCATAATTCCCAAGTCTGGAAGGATAAAATCTAGCAGAAGGTTATATAGTTGCTAATCTTCTGGCTGGTCTTAATATTGGTACAGCAATCCTTCAGTAGTCTGTGTCTGATAAAACACATTTTTATTTAAAAAAACTGCTATTTTACTACTATTATTATTATTATTATATTATTATTATTATTATTATTGTTTATTATTATTATTATTATTATTATTATTATGGTGATGATGATGATGATTATGGTGATTATTATTATTAGAATTATTATTATTAGTAGTAGTAGTAGTAGTAGTAGTAGTAGTAGTAGTAGTAGTAGTAGTAGCAGTAGTAGTAGTAGTAGAATTACCATAAGCATTGTTTTGTTTAGAAAGCAAAAATATACAGAACTGAGCACAATTGACACACATTAATACAAAGTAGACAAAAATGGCTATAAAATAATTATCCTGTGTATATCACTATTTGAGTGTATGAATTATTATTATTATTATTATTATTATTATCTATTTTGAAAATATACAATAATATTCATTAATTGTGGAACGTGAAAGTTATACTACTTGTGGTTAAATAAAAGGAGACAAAGGGTGAGATTCAATTCCATAGGGTATGTTGTCACATTCACTAAAGTGCTGATATAATAATTGTTGGCACTTGAAAAATATCAACACTAACAGAATGCCAACATATGAAATGTGGACATTGTCAAAATATTGTTATTAATAGTGTTAGGGTTTGACGTAGGGTTAGGGTTAGGATTAGGAGATAGGATTAAGGGTTAGGGTCAGGGGCAGAATTATTAAGGTTGACATGCTAAAGGTTGACATGGTCAATTTTAAATATCCAGTATTTTCTCCATTCAACATACTTTAGTAAATAAATATTAATTTTGCTACATATAATTGACCTTCCTCCTTTTTGTGTGATTTTATTGTCAGCACATTCAACTATGTAAAGAACAAAGTATTTAATAAGAATATGTAATTCATTCAGATCTAGGATGTGTTCTTTTAGTGTTCCCTTTTTTGAGCAGTGTATATAGAAAACCATTCAGACCATGCTATAAACAGCGTCTCATAAATATGAGGTGTGGTTATAAAAAAGGACACCACTGTTGTACAGCAATCTGTTTTTCTACCAAAGACTGCTTCACAAAGAGATTTGTTTTGATTGGTGCATTGTCCTGATGGAGGATGAAGCCATTTTTTCACAATTCTGGCTTCTTTTTTCTGATTCTTTCCCACAAAGTTTCTAGAACATTTTTGTTGTAATGTTGATTCACTGTTGCACCTTCTGGTACCCAGTTTGCCAAAATAACATCCTTGATATCAAAGAAAACAAAATGGCTTTGAATTTTGATTTTCTTTGGCATGCTTTCTTCATTCTTGGTGATGACGGGGTTTTCCAGTGCATGGACTGGCATTTTGTTTCAGGACTGGAAGATCTATGTTTCATCACAGGTAATGACTTTATCTAAAAAATGTGAATCTGCTTGAATTTGTTTCAAAATGTCTGTACAAATTTGCTTTTTGCTCAGCAGAAACCTTGGGACCATCTTAGCACAAACTTTTTTGTCATGTTAAGATCTTGATATAAAACTTGCCTAAAAGTTTCTTTGTCAGTGTTTACTATTTCTGCTATCAATTGTATGCTGAGTCAATGGTCAATTTAAACAGTTTTCTAATTTTTTCCACATATTTGTTTGTTTTTGATGTGCAAGGCCTTCTGGGATGTTTATCCTCTTCAACATCCTCATGACCATCATTAGTTCTTTAGTGTCACTCAAACACACATGCATGTGACATACAATCTACGCTGTAAGCCTCAGCATATGAAAAGATTTGGTGGGTGTTTTGTACAAAGTTAACACATTTCTCTACTTTTGAACTAAGCATTTTTATGACTCATGGGAAAAACAGAACTTCTAACGCTGTGTGAAAGCAAACTATCTGTATGTATGAGAGGAGTGAAACTTTCAAAAGCATTTTGGGATAGTCCAAGGTCAATGTTCCCCCACTCCATTTTAACTCACGCAGTATAGTTTATATTTTACAAGTACAATCTCATATTAGAGTTATATAGTTGCTTTATAAACCATTTAAATAAAAAACAAACAAAACTAATATGCTACAAGAGTCACAATGAAAGAATGAAAGTCAAATGTGATTTATTCTCAAGACTTACAAGTTTGTACGGTATGCAGTCATCATCTGTTGACATTCTGGCAATCTTAACATTATGTCATTGTCAACATTGTCCGATTTGCACTGTGAATGTTGATATACTGAATACACTGACATTCTAATGTTAACATCGAGACCATGTTGACATTCTGAATATTCATTCATAATATATTGCACCCATTTGTAGGGCTCTTCTTGCTCTGTAAAGTGATTGATTAACTTTTAGATATGTTTTGTTTAAAATGTATTGATAAAATCTAGCAAGTAAAGTATTAAACTATGCATTTCTCTACAGAAATTTGGCAACTAGTCAGTTTGGGGGTGAGCTTTTGGGGCGTGGAGCTCCCTATATTGCTCTGGCTGGGCCACCTTGGGGCATCACCACCTTACATTTACTTTTAACACTTATATCACATTGTGTTTGTTTTATATTTATGTAGCTTTTTTCCCATATTTTTTACACTTATAACACTGCTCAGCTAAACTTCACATTCTAACACTCTGACACTTTACTGCTGTCCTCTTCATTTCTTTCACATTCAGCAGCCTCTTTCATTTGCTTAACACTGATCTTTCACTCCTATCCTTTTTCTATGTGATGTCCTGGGGTGGTTTGGCTGGGGTGGTCTGGGGGTGCTCTGCGTCCCGGAGGTGAACCCCTATAATGTTAGGGACCTGTCCGATGAGGTCACCGTGAAGCAGGTGGGCAGGCTCATATACTGGACAATATATGCCAAGAACCTCAAATATTATATTATGGTTATAATAATTTTAATGGTGTATGGTGCACCTGCACCCTTTTTCCTATGTTGCAGTATTACAGTACTTAGTCCCAGCAAGGTAGCACATCCCATTATAATAAGCTAGGGTGTGCAGTCCAGGCCCTGTTTCCATACAACTAGAATTGGGGTAAATATAATATACTCTGAGTTGCAGGAAGCCGCAAGGTGTCGCAATTCACCCACTAAATTTAAAGTGACAATTCTATAAATATGATTGTAATTTTTAATTTAGCAGCTAAATCACCAACATCTCTCAGCTGCCTTCAACTAACAGGCTATTGCATTTGTCCCTTTGTCTCATTCAAACATTTGGTGGACATTCCATTTCATCACATGCCACCTTGCAGTAGAACAAATTCTGTAAAAGAGGCAGTTATAAAACATACAGTTTATTATACATGCAAAATGAATGAACTAAATTAGATATTCTAAATCAAAACACACGCTACTGCATTGTCTAGAGTAAATCTTGTGTAGGTAGACTTATTAGGCTTATTCTGAGTTGGAAATAAAGCATAAGAAGTAACTATGTAACTGGACAGGCCATGTTGCAAAACGAGGGGAGCAAATAAGAAAAGATCATTCACGGTAAATACTGCAAATACTGGACAGCTTTATTTTTACACTGTAATTTAGATTTCAGTTTGGACACACCCCACTCAAATCTAACTCTCTCTGCACATGTTACATCTGCCCCACCTGCAGTGCATCATGTTTTGCTAAATGGGTACTTACTTTTTAGCTTTACTCCCAACTTAGAATCAGCCTCATTGTGTGTACCAGCTTCAAAACTAATTATAAATATAATGTAACTTTTACACAGTTAGAACTAAGGTGTTCCAGACACTGGATCGACAGTGTCTAGTTAGTCAGTCAATAGGTTGACACCATATGGTCAACATGCAATAGGTTGACATGGTCAAAAGGTCAACAGGTAAAAGGTGGACTGTGTGTAAGGTCAACAGGTGCAATAGGTCTACATGTCAATGGTCACCGCACAATTTTATTTCCTAATTTTTCTTAATTTACCAACTACATGGACTATGATTGGGTTTAATAACCTGTGGGAAGCAGTGAGGGTACATGGTGTACTAACATGGTGCCCTGCCTGAAGTGAGCGAGCCTCATGAGGGTACATGGTCACTAACTGGGGTCACATTTGATGAAACATATAAAATGACATCCCAATAAAACTGTGTCAACTGTTGACCTTTTGTACCTGTCACCTTAGACACTTTTTAACCCTTTTTACTTTTTTTTGACCCTGTTAACCCTTTGACTCTGTTGATCTTTTGCATGTTGACCATATGGGGTTGACCTATTGATAGCCTATCTATTGACTGTAAAATCTATTGAACCACACCCATAACTAAAAGTATCTTTATTGCTGTGTCAGTAAGGTGATTCACAGGCATTAAAGGTTAATACCATCTGATTAATATCCATTTGAAGTAATATACTTTAGGGGTTGGTCTATTTACGATAGGAAAAAGGCCCTAAATCCTCCAAAAAAGGATGTTTTTATAGGATTTAGGGCTTCTGCCTTATAAGGAAATCTCCCTGCTGGTATAGACCACCTCCAGATTTTATAGGTATTTACCCATGATTTATCAAAGACAACAGCAATACATCTCAGTGTGGGGGAAAAAATGTTTTATTATAAAATTGTGCTTTTTAAAAAAAAATAAGTGACTCTGAAACTGGAATACCAAGTCAGGCTACCAGTCTCAGGCTTCCATTCCCAGTAGATAGCTCAGTGTATATGATAAGCCAACTCATGCATGATATTTAACCTTCCTGGCAAGTATAACACAAATATTAGATACCAGCCATTGTAGCCGCATTATAATTTTTCATTACAAAGGGTCTATATGAATAGATTACCTTGCAATCAAAACTTTGGGGGACTAAGTATTCTTATGGCTTGTTCACAAATGTACTTTGGCAAAGACTCAGTAAAAAGGAGTCAACATAATTTTACAGGCTGTAGTCCAGTGACGTTCAGTCAGGTGAGACAGGGGAGGCAGAGCCTCTCCTGTCATACTCCAGTATACTCCACAGTTTTGACAATAAAAATTATATGAAAAATACAAAGACAATAGTAATAGAAAGATGTTCTTTGTATTTTTCTAATAATTTTTATAGTCAAAACTGTGGAGTATACTGGAGTATGACAGGAGAGGCTCTGCCTCCCCTGTCTCACCTGACTGAACGTCACTGGACTACAGCCTGTATACTAGGCTATGACAGTTGAGGCGCTGTCTCACCTGTCTACTTTCTCCGTACATCTCTGATCAAAACTCCCCAGGTTTCCAGCAGTATGTACTGCTGCACCTATGTATAATGCCCACATGAGCCTTTAGGTTTATATATTTGTGTGTAAATCCAGCTCTAATACTAGTCAGTGTCTCCCCAGCCATTTACCTCTCTGCACATCATTGCACTGTAGATGATTGCATAGGCAAACGCAGGGGGGGTTTCTGGTTGCCGGGAAACCCCCCTCCTCTTGGCCAGTGGCTCAAATTATGACAATAGCAATAGTATATAATATGATTACTAGAGCTGCCGGCACATCATGCAGTGTAAAGGACAGAGCAGAGCTGCTGCACATACCCAGTGGTAGCAGCTTCTTCTGCCAAGGTTGCTGTGTGTGTGTGCGTCCTCAATCATTGCTCTGGACCAGAGAGCAGCTACCAGGAAGAAGAGACAGCAGCCTTACAATGAGGTGGGAGAATGTGTGCTTAGTAAGTGCAGTACTGGCTCTATTATGTTTGTGTATTTATTTATTATAGTATATTTAACCTTTTTCCTGACCACTTACCTTATTTATATTATTTAAATATGTCTGATACAGCCTATACTATAGACCATCTATAATGTTAAATATTAATACTCTATTCCAGTAGTGGGAGATTGTGTATTGTATTTGGAAACCCCCCTCTAGAAATCCTGCGTTTGCCACTGGATTGTAATTGATTTACTTGCTTACTGAGTGGTAGTGAGTAGAATCTTATGTGGGGTATTGCTGTGTATGTGAGTGACTTTCATTTAGCAAACGCTTTTTGATACAGTGCCACACATGAAGTTGCTGCATATATTGAGTTATAAAAGCATACTGGAAACTACTTTAATTTGGATAATAAACTGCCTTAAGAACAGAGTGCACAGATTTGTTGTTAGTTAACATTTTCCAATTGGATACATGTTATGTTTGCATTATTATAGTCATGAAGTAGGATTTATATCTAGTGTATAAGTGACCAGAGCCGGCCCTAGGCATAGGCAAACTAGGCAAATGCCTAGGGCATTTGGTATGCCTAGGGGCATCAGCAGCTTCTGCTGATTAAAATTATATGCGGCATGCCTATATTCTGTGTGTAGCATTTCATATGCAGATACAGCCACTGTCTCACACAGTTTATAGGCAAGCTGCATATCATTTTAATCAGCATAAGCTGCTTGTGCTTGTGCATCCTAGCCACATAGCAATGCCAATACGGCAATATGCATTTTCATCAAAAAAAGGCACCCGACGTTAGCATTGAGGCAAGATTTATGAGGACACATCTGTATCCAAGCAGAAGTTCGTAGTGTTAGCGGCCGTGTAAGTGCTGTGTGTGAGTGGGTTGGTTGTGCAGTAGTGTTCGACATATGTGTGAGGGGCATTATGTGTGTCATGTGTAAAAATGCATTAAAATTTTTTACAGCAAATGTGTAAGGGGCACTATGTGTGTCATTATGTGTATAAGGGCATTAATAATGTGCGGCATATGTGTAAGGGACATTATGGGCACTACTGTGTGGTCTAATGTGAATAAAGAGCAATATGGTGTGGTATAATGTCAAAAAGGAGCAATTCAGTGTGGTGTAATGTGAATAAGGAACACTACTCTGAGGAGTATTGTATATAAGGTGTAGTGGTGTGATGGAACGTGAATTAGGGACACTATCATGTGATAAAATGTGAATAAAGTTGCAGTACTGTGTGGCGTAATTTGAATTGGGGGTACTGTTGTGTGGCCATGCTCCTTTCCAGCAAAAACACACCTCTTTGTGGGCTGTGCGCCGAATGTGCACACTGTTCCTATGTAAAATATAAGGGTAGGAAAACTTAAAATAAGGACTGCTATGGGTGAGGGGTGATGGTGCTGGGAATGGGGTGCACTGTCAGAGGCGGAACTAGTGGTGGTTCTAGGGGGAACCAGCCAAAATATTGCCTAGGGCATCATATTGGTTATGGCCGGCTCTGTAAGTGACATCTAATATCACAGATTCATGTAATGTGATATACTGTATATACAACACATTTTTTTCTGTCTTTGTAATAGATTTTAGTGGAAAAAAAGGAACTTGGCATGAAAATAGCTGTAGAAATTCATCAGATATTAATGTATAGAGGTAACATAATTATGCAGCACAAACTAATTGGATACTTTGGAATTAATATAGTAATTTACATCTTAATGCAGAATAGCAAGCCAACCTGCTGCATGTAACTAGAGTATCAAAGTATCAAAACCTTTCCTGTAGACATGGCAGAGGGATAAGAAAGGGTTAAACAGTCCACATATTAGCATAGACTTACACAAAAAATTGCATAAGGCTTTGCACCCAATAATGTATTTTAAAAGTTAGACACCATTCACTAACAACTTGTCTTCCATCAATAATTAACCCTTCATCGTCTATCAGTAGCCATTGTCATCATTACCTGTGACTAACCCATTCTCATAATTATTCTTCATTAACCGCTATAGAATAAAAGTTGTAAGTAAGGTCTTCTTACCACTTTGTCTGTCTGATAATATCCAGTCTTGATTCATTACAGTATTTCCAAATGTAAAGCGCAGCGGGTGTGATTCGTTGGGTCAACAGTAACTAGGTTGACATTCATTAGGTCGACCACAATTGGTTGATAGTGACTAGGTTGACACCTGAAATAGGTCGACACGGTCATTAGGTCGACATGGAAAAAAGGTTGACATGAGTTTTTTTCTGAAAAAATTGGGTCCGTTTCTTCGTAAAGTGACCGGGAACCCCAATTAGTGCACCGTGTCCCCTTGCATGGCCAGCTTTGCTTGCCGTGCTTCGGGCAAGGTTACTATTCCCAATCGTAGTCAACGTGGATCGTAAAGTATGAAAAATTAACAAAAAATGAAAATAAATTTTAAAAACTCATGTCAACCTTTTCATGTGTTGACCTTTGCCATGTCAACCTAATGACCATGTTGACCTACTGACCATGTCGACATAGTGCATGTTGACCAATAGTGGTCGATTAAATGAGTGTCAAACTAAGTGATATCGATCTAAAGACCGAATACCAAGCGCAGCAGACTATGCGGGTGCTGTATTAATCAATGCCCTTGCCACAGGTTCTATTCCCACTCTATGGGTGTCGTGGCTGCTGGCATCCTGGCGGCAGGGATCCCGGCGTTGGTATGCTGCCCGCTGGTCACCTGACTACATCCCATCTTAACAAATAAATAAACCTCTCATTGTCATTCTCCATTAACACCTATATTTTGACAATTGGGCTGATGCTTAATTTACTAGTGATGTGCACCGGAAATTTTTCGGGTTTTGTGTTTTGGTTTTGGATTCGGTTCCGCGGCCGTGTTTTGGATTCAGACGCATTTTGCCAAAACCTCCCTGAAATTTTTTTGTCGGATTCGGGTGTGTTTTGGATTCGGGTGTTTTTTTACAAAAACCCTCAAAAACAGCTTAAATCATAGAATTTGGGGGTCATTTTGATCCCATAGTATTATTAACCTCAATAACCATAATTTACACTCATTTTCAGTCTATTCTGAACACCTCACACCTCACACTATTATTATTAGTCCTAAAATTTGCACCGAGGTCGCTGGATGGCTAAGCTAAGCGACCCAAGTGGCCGACACAAACACCTGGCCCATCTAGGAGTGGCACTGCAGTGTCAGACAGGATGGCACTTCAAAAAAATAGTCCCCAAACAGCACATGATGCAAAGAAAAAAAGAGGCGCACAAAGGTCGCTGTGTGACTAAGCTAAGCGACCCAAGTGGCCGACACAAACACCTGGCCCATCTAGGACTGGCACTGCAGTGTCAGACAGGATGGCACTTCAAACGAATTGTCCCCAAACAGCACATGATGCAAGGAAAAAAAGAGGCGCACCAAGGTCGCTGTGTGACTAAGCTAAGCGACACAAGTGGCCGACACAAACACCTGGCCCATCTAGGAGTGGCACTGCAGTGTCAGACAGGATGGCACTTCAAACAAATAGTCCCCAAACAGCACATGATGCAAAAAAAAAAAGAGGCGCACCAAGGTCGCTGTGTGACTAAGCTAAGCGACACAAGTGGCCGACACAAACACCTGGCCCATCTAGGAGTGGCACTGCAGTGTCAGACAGGATGGCCGATTTAAAAAATAGTCCCCAAACAGCACATGATGCAAAGAAAAAAAAGAGGCGCAATGAAGTAGCTGTGTGACTAAGCTAAGCGACCCAAGTGGCCGACACAAACACCTGGCCCATCTAGGAGTGGCACTGCAGTTTTCTAGTGAGAGGATGAGTGCTTCCATCCTCATGTGAAGCTGAACCACTAGCCATGAACATAGGCCAGGGCCTCAGCTGTTCCTTGCCACTCCGTGTCGTAAATGGCATATTGGCAAGTTTACGCTTCTCATCAGACGCTTTCAATTTTGATTTTTGGGTCATTTTACTGAACTTTTGTTTTTTAGATTTTACATGCTCTCTACTATGACATTGGGCATCGGCTTTGGCAGACAACATTGATGGCATTTCATCGTCTCGGCCATGACTAGTGGTAGCAGCTTCAGCAGGAGGTGGAAGTGGATCTTGATCTTTCCCTATTTTAACCTCCACATTTTTGTTCTCCGTTTTTTAATGTGTGGAATTATATGCCAGTATCAATAGCAATGGCCTACTACTATATATACTGCGCACAACTGAAATGCACCACAGGTATGGATGGATAGTATACTTGACGACACAGAGGTAGGTAGAGCAGTGGCCTTCCGTACCGTACTGCTGTATATACTGGTGGTCACTGTCAGCAAACTGCAAAACTAAAATGCACCACAGGTATAGAATCTAGATGGATAGTATACTTGACGACACAGAGGTAGGTAGAGCAGTGGCCTTCCGTACCGTACTGCTATATATACTGGTGGTCACTGTCAGCAAACTGCAAAACTAAAATGCACCACAGGTATAGAATCTAGATGGATAGTATACTTGACGACAAAGAGGTAGGTAGAGCAGTGGCCTTCCGTACCGTACTGCTATATATACTGGTGGTCACTGTCAGCAAACTGCAAAACTAAAATGCACCACAGGTATAGAATCTAGATGGATAGTATACTTGACGACACAGAGGTAGGTAGAGCAGTGGCCTTCCGTACCGTACTGCTATATATACTGGTGGTCACTGTCAGCAAACTGCAAAACTAAAATGCACCTCGGGTATAGAATCTAGATGGATAGTATACTTGACGACACAGAGGTAGGTAGAGCAGTGGCCTTCCATACCGTACTGCTATATATACTGGTGGTCACTGTCAGCAAACTGCAAAACTAAAATGCACCACAGGTATAGAATCTAGATGGATAGTATACTTGACGACACAGAGGTAGGTAGAGCAGTGGCCTTCCGTACCGTACTGCTATATATACTGGTGGTCACTGTCAGCAAACTGCAAAACTAAAATGCACCACAGGTATAGAATCTAGATGGATAGTATACTTGACGACACAGAGGTAGGTAGAGCAGTGGCCTTCCGTACCGTACTGCTATATATACTGGTGGTCACTGTCAGCAAACTGCAAAATTAAAATGCACCACAGGTATAGAATCTAGATGGATAGTATACTTGACGACACAGAGGTAGGTAGAGCAGTGGCCTTCCGTACCGTACTGCTATATATACTGGTGGTCATTGTCAGCAAACTGCAAAACTAAAATGCACCACAGGTATAGAATCTAGATGGATAGTATACTTGACGACACAGAGGTAGGTAGAGCAGTGGCCTTCCGTACCGTACTGCTATATATACTGGTGGTCACTGTCAGCAAACTGCAAAACTAAAATGCACCACAGGTATAGAATCTAGATGGATAGTATACTTGATGACACAGAGGTAGGTAGAGCAGTGGCCTTCCGTACCATACTGCTATATATACTCGTGGTCACTGTCAGCAAACTGCAAAACTAAAATGCACCACAGGTATAGAATCTAGATCTATACTTGACGACACAGAGGTAGGTAGAGCAGTGGCCTTCCGTACCGTACTGCTATATATACTGGTGGTCACTGTCAGCAAACTGCAAAACTAAAATGCACCTCGGGTATAGAATCTAGATGGATAGTATACTTGACGACACAGAGGTAGGTAGAGCAGTGGCCTTCCATACCGTACTGCTATGTATACTGGTGGTCACTGTCAGCAAACTGCAAAACTAAAATGCACCACAGGTATAGAATCTAGATGGATAGTATACTTGACGACACAGAGGTAGGTAGAGCAGTGGCCTTCCGTACCGTACTGCTATATATACTGGTGGTCACTGTCAGCAAACTGCAAAACTAAAATGCACCACAGGTATAGAATCTAGATGGATAGTATACTTGACGACACAGAGGTAGGTAGAGTAGTGGCCTTCCGTACCGTACTGCTATATATACTGGTGGTCACTGTCAGCAAACTGCAAAATTAAAATGCACCACAGGTATAGAATCTAGATGGATAGTATACTTGACGACACAGAGGTAGGTAGAGCAGTGGCCTTCCGTACCGTACTGCTATATATACTGGTGGTCATTGTCAGCAAACTGCAAAACTAAAATGCACCACAGGTATAGAATCTAGATGGATAGTATACTTGACGACACAGAGGTAGGTAGAGCAGTGGCCTTCCGTACCGTACTGCTATATATACTGGTGGTCACTGTCAGCAAACTGCAAAACTAAAATGCACCACAGGTATAGAATCTAGATGGATAGTATACTTGATGAAACAGAGGTAGGTAGAGCAGTGGCCTTCCGTACCATACTGCTATATATACTGGTGGTCACTGTCAGCAAACTGCAAAACTAAAATGCACCACAGGTATAGAATCTAGATGGATAGTATACTTGACGACACAGAGGTAGGTAGAGTAGTGGCCTTCCGTACCGTACTGCTATATATACTGGTGGTCACTGTCAGCAAACTGCAAAATTAAAATGCACCACAGGTATAGAATCTAGATGGATAGTATACTTGACGACACAGAGGTAGGTAGAGCAGTGGCCTTCCGTACCGTACTGCTATATATACTGGTGGTCATTGTCAGCAAACTGCAAAACTAAAATGCATCACAGGTATAGAATCTAGATGGATAGTATACTTGACGACACAGAGGTAGGTAGAGCAGTGGCCTTCCGTACCGTACTGCTATATATACTGGTGGTCACTGTCAGCAAACTGCAAAACTAAAATGCACCACAGGTATAGAATCTAGATGGATAGTATACTTGATGAAACAGAGGTAGGTAGAGCAGTGGCCTTCCGTACCGTACTGCTATATATACTGGTGGTCACTGTCAGCAAACTGCAAAACTAAAATGCACAACAGGTATAGAATCTAGATGGATAGTATACTTGACGACACAGAGGTAGCCTTCCGTACCGTACTGCTATATATACTGGTGGTCACTGTCTGCAAACTGCAAAACTAAAATGCACCACAGGTATAGAATCTAGATGGATAGTATACTTGACGACACAGAGGTAGGTAGAGCAGTGGCCTTCCGTACCGTACTGCTATATATACTGGTGGTCACTGTCAGCAAACTGCAAAACTAAAATGCACCACAGGTATAGAATCTAGATGGATAGTATACTTGACGACACAGAGGTAGGTAGAGCAGTGGCCTTCCGTACCGTACTGCTATATATACTGGTGGTCACTGTCAGCAAACTGCAAAACTAAAATGCACCACAGGTATAGAATCTAGATGGATAGTATACTTGACGACACAGAGGTAGGTAGAGCAGTGGCCTTCCGTACCGTACTGCTATATATACTGGTGGTCACTGTCAGCAAACTGCAAAACTAAAATGCACCACAGGTATAGAATCTAGATGGATAGTATACTTGACGACACAGAGGTAGGTAGAGCAGTAGCCTTCAGTACCGTACTGCTATATATACTGGTGGTCACTGTCAGCAAACTGCAAAACTAAAATGCACCACAGGTATAGAATCTTGATGGATAGTATACTTGACGACACAGAGGTAGGTAGAGCAGTGGCCTTCCGTACCATACTGCTATATATACTGGTGGTCACTGTCAGCAAACTGCAAAACTAAAATGCACCACAGGTATAGAATCTAGATGGATAGTATACTTGACGACACAGAGGTAGGTAGAGCAGTGGCCTTCCGTACCGTACTGCTATATATACTGGTGGTCACTGTCAGCAAACTGCAAAACTAAAATGCACCACAGGTATAGAATCTAGATGGATAGTATACTTGATGACACATAGGTAGGTAGAGCAGTGGCCTTCCGTACCGTACTGCTATATATACTGGTGGTCACTGTCAGCAAACTGCAAAACTAAAATGCACCACAGGTATAGAATCTAGATGGATAGTATACTTGACGACACAGAGGTAGGTAGAGCAGTGGCCTTCCGTACCGTACTGCTATATATACTGGTGGTCACTGTCAGCAAACTGCAAAACTAAAATGCACCACAGGTATAGAATCTAGATGGATAGTATACTTGATGACACAGAGGTAGGTAGAGCAGTGGCCTTCCGTACCGTACTGCTATATATACTGGTGGTCACTGTCAGCAAACTGCAAAACTAAAATGCACCACAGGTATAGAATCTAGATGGATAGTATACTTGACGACACAGAGGTAGGTAGAGCAGTGGCCTTCCGTACCGTACTGCTATATATACTGGTGGTCACTGTCAGCAAACTGCAAAACTAAAATGCACCACAGGTATAGAATCCAGATGGATAGTATAATTGACGACACAGAGGTAGGTAGAGCAGTAGCCTTCCGTACCGTACTGCTATATATACTGGTGGTCACTGTCAGCAAACTGCAAAACTAAAATGCACCACAGGTATAGAATCTAGATGGATAGTATACTTGACGACATAGAGGTAGGTAGAGCAGTGGCCTTCCGTACCGTACTGCTATATATACTGGTGGTCACTGTCAGCAAACTGCAAAACTAAAATGCACCTCGGGTATAGAATCTAGATGGATAGTATACTTGAGGACACAGAGGTAGGTAGAGCAGTGGCCTTCCGTACCGTACTGCTATATATACTGATGGTCACTGTCAGCAAACTGCAAAACTAAAATGCACAACAGGTATAGAATCTATATGGATAGTATACTTGATGACACAGAGGTAGGTAGAGCAGTGGCCTTCCGTACCGTACTGCTATATATACTGGTGGTCACTGTCAGCAAAACTCTGCACTGTTCTCCTCCTATATAATACTGCTGGTCCCCAGTCCCCACAATAAAGCAGTGTGAGCACAGATATATGCAGCACACTGAGCACAGATATGGAGCATTTTTCAGGCAGACAACGTATAATACTGGTGGTCACTGGTCAGCAAAACTCTGCACTGTACTACTCCTATATAATACTGCTGGTCCCCAGTCCCCACAATAAAGCAGTGTGAGCACAGATATATGCAGCACACTGAGCACAGATATGGAGCGTTTTTAAGGCATACAACGTATAATACTGGTGGTCACTGGTCAGCAAAACTCTGCACTCTACTCCTCCTATATAATACTGCTGGTCCCACAATAAAGCAGTGTGAGCACAGATATATGCAGCACACTGAGCACAGATATGGAGCGTTTTTCAGGCAGACAACGTGTAATACTTGTGGTCACTGGTCAGCAAAACTCTGCACTGTACTCCTCCTATATAATACTGCTGGTCCCCAGTCTCCACAATAAAGCAGTGTGAGCACTAGAGATGAGCGGGTTCGGTTTCTCTGAATCCGAACCCGCCAGAACTTCATGGTTTTTTTCACGGATCCGAGCAGACTCGGATCCTCCCGCCTTGCTCGGTTAACCCGAGCGCGCCCGAACGTCATCATGACGCTGTCGGATTCTCGCGAGACTCGGATTCTATATAAGGAGCCGCGCGTCGCCGCCATTTTCACACGTGCATTGAGATTGATAGGGAGAGGACGTGGCTGGCGTCCTCTCCATTTAGATTAGGGTTGAGAGAGAGAGAGAGAGATTGACCTGAGGCTGTGATACTGTAGAAGAGAGTGCAGAGTTTAGTGACTGACGACCACAGTGACCACCAGACAGTGCAGTTGTTTGTTTTATTTAATATATCCGTTCTCTGCCTGAAAAAAACGATACACACAGTGACTCAGTCACATACCATATCTGTGTGCACTGCTCAGCCCAGTGTGCTGCATCAATGTATATATATATCTGACTGTGCTCAGCTCACACAGCTTATAATTGTGGGGGAGACTGGGGAGCACTGCAGTGCCAGTTATAGGTTATAGCAGGAGCCAGGAGTACATAATATTATATTAAAATTAAACAGTGCACACTTT
Organism: Pseudophryne corroboree; assembly: GCF_028390025.1. Lineage (NCBI taxonomy): Eukaryota > Metazoa > Chordata > Amphibia > Anura > Myobatrachidae > Pseudophryne > Pseudophryne corroboree. The sequence continues at coordinate 1,009,700,785 of NC_086444.1, read as the reverse complement.
TGCTGCAGGAGTGCCACTGCCAGTGTGACTAGTGACCAGTGACCTGACCACCAGTATATATAATATTAGTAGTATACTATCTCTTTATCAACCAGTCTATATTAGCAGCAGACACAGTACAGTGCGGTAGTTCACGGCTGTGGCTACCTCTGTGTCGGCACTCGGCAGCCCGTCCATAATTGTATATACCACCTAACCGTGGTTTTTTTTTCTTTCTTTATAGTCATACTAGTTACGAGTATACTATCTCTTTATCAACCAGTCTATATTAGCAGCAGACACAGTACAGTGCGGTAGTTCACGGCTGTGGCTACCTCTGTGTCGGCACTCGGCAGCCCGTCCATAATTGTATATACCACCTAACCGTGTTTTTTTTTTCTTTCTTTATACATACATACTAGTTACGAGTATACTATCTCTTTATCAACCAGTCTATATTAGCAGCAGACACAGTACAGTGCGGTAGTTCACGGCTGTGGCTACCTCTGTGTCGGCACTCGGCAGCCCGTCCATAATTGTATATACCACCTAACCGTGGTTTTTTTTTCTTTCTTTATACATACATACTAGTTACGAGTATACTATCTCTTTATCAACCAGTCTATATATTAGCAGCAGACACAGTACAGTGCAGTAGTTCACGGCTGTGGCTACCTCTGTGTCGGCACTCGGCAGCCCGTCCATAATTGTATATACCACCTAACCGTGGTTTTTTTTTCTTTCTTTATACATACATACTAGTTACGAGTATACTATCTCTTTATCAACCAGTCTATATTAGCAGCAGACACAGTACAGTGCGGTAGTTCACGGCTGTGGCTACCTCTGTGTCGGCACTCGGCAGCCCGTCCATAATTGTATATACCACCTAACCGTGGTTTTTTTTTCTTTCTTTATACATACATACTAGTTACGAGTATACTATCTCTTTATCAACCAGTCTATATATTAGCAGCAGACACAGTACAGTGCGGTAGTTCACGGCTGTGGCTACCTCTGTGTCGGCACTCGGCAGCCCGTCCATAATTGTATATACCACCTAACCGTGGTTTTTTTTTCTTTCTTTATAGTCATACTAGTTACGAGTATACTATCTCTTTATCAACCAGTCTATATTAGCAGCAGACACAGTACAGTGCGGTAGTTCACGGCTGTGGCTACCTCTGTGTCGGCACTCGGCAGCCTGTCCATAATTGTATATACCACCTAACCGTGGTTTTTTTTTCTTTCTTTATACATACATACTAGTTACGAGTATACTATCTCTTTATCAACCAGTCTATATATTAGCAGCAGACACAGTACAGTGCGGTAGTTCACGGCTGTGGCTACCTCTGTGTCGGCACTCGGCAGCCCGTCCATAATTGTATATACCACCTAACCGTGGTTTTTTTTTCTTTCTTTATACATACATACTAGTTACGAGTATACTATCTCTTTATCAACCAGTCTATATATTAGCAGCAGACACAGTACAGTGCGGTAGTTCACGGCTGTGGCTACCTCTGTGTCGGCACTCGGCAGCCCGTCCATAATTGTATATACCACCTAACCGTGGTTTTTTTTTCTTTCTTTATACATACATACTAGTTACGAGTATACTATCTCTTTATCAACCAGTCTATATTAGCAGCAGACACAGTACAGTGCGGTAGTTCACGGCTGTGGCTACCTCTGTGTCGGCACTCGGCAGCCCGTCCATAATTGTATATACCACCTAACAGTGGTTTTTTTTTTCTTTCTTTATACATACATACTAGTTACGAGTATACTATCTCTTTATCAACCAGTCTATATATTAGCAGCAGACACAGTACAGTGCGGTAGTTCACGGCTGTGGCTACCTCTGTGTCGGCACTCGGCAGCCCGTCCATAATTGTATACTAGTATCCAATCCATCCATCTCCATTGTTTACCTGAGGTGCCTTTTAGTTGTGCCTATTAAAATATGGAGAACAAAAATGTTGAGGTTCCAAAATTAGGGAAAGATCAAGATCCACTTCCACCTCGTGCTGAAGCTGCTGCCACTAGTCATGGCCGAGACGATGAAATGCCAGCAACGTCGTCTGCCAAGGCCGATGCCAAATGTCATAGTACAGAGCATGTCAAATCCAAAACACCAAATATCAGTAAAAAAAGGACTCCAAAACCTAAAATAAAATTGTCGGAGGAGAAGCGTAAACTTGCCAATATGCCATTTACCACACGGAGTGGCAAGGAACGGCTGAGGCCCTGGCCTATGTTCATGGCTAGTGGTTCAGCTTCACATGAGGATGGAAGCACTCAGCCTCTCGCTAGAAAAATGAAAAGACTAAAGCTGGCAAAAGCAGTAGCACCGCAAAGAACTGTGCGTTCTTCGAAATCCCAAATCCACAAGGAGAGTCCGACTCCAATTGTGTCGGTTGCGATGCCTGACCTTCCCAACACTGGACGTGAAGAGCATGCGCCTTCCACCATTTGCACGCCCCCTGCAAGTGATGGAAGGAGCACCCGCAGTCCAGTTCCTGATAGTCAGATTGAAGATGTCAGTGTTGAAGTACACCAGGATGAGGAGGATATGGGTGTTGCTGGCGCTGGGGAGGAAATTGACCAGGAGGATTCTGATGGTGAGGTGGTTTGTTTAAGTCAGGCACCCGGGGAGACACCTGTTGTCCGTGGTAGGAATATGGCCGTTGACATGCCTGGTGAAAATACCAAAAAAATCAGCTCTTCGGTGTGGAAGTATTTCACCAGAAATGCGGACAACAGGTGTCAAGCCGTGTGTTCCCTTTATCAAGCTGTAATAAGTAGGGGTAAGGACGTTAACCACCTCGGAACATCCTCCCTTATACGTCACCTGCAGCGCATTCATAATAAGTCAGTGACAAGTTCAAAAACTTTGGGTGACAGCGGAAGCAGTAAATCCCTTCCTCTTGTAACCAAGCTCACGCAAACCACCCCACCAACTCCCTCAGTGTCAATTTCCTCCTTCCCCAGGAATGCCAATAGTCCTGCAGGCAATGTCACTGGCAATTCTGACGAGTCCTCTCCTGCCTGGGATTCCTCCGATGCATCCTTGCGTGTAACGCCTACTGCTGCTGGCGCTGCTGTTGTTGCTGCTGGGAGTCGATGGTCATCCCAGATGGGAAGTCGTAAGCCCACTTGTACTACTTCCAGTAAGCAATTGACTGTTCAACAGTCCTTTGCGAGGAAGATGAAATATCACAGCAGTCATCCTGCTGCAAAGCGGATAACTGAGGCCTTGACAACTATGTTGGTGTTAGACGTGCGTCCGGTATCCGCCGTTAGTTCACAGGGAACTAGACAATTTATTGAGGCAGTGTGCCCCCGTTACCAAATACCATCTAGGTTCCACTTCTCTAGGCAGGCGATACCGAGAATGTACACGGACGTCAGAAAAAGACTCACCAGTGTCCTAAAAAATGCAGTTGTACCCAATGTCCACTTAACCACGGACATGTGGACAAGTGGAGCAGGGCAGGGTCAGGACTATATGACTGTGACAGCCCACTGGGTAGATGTATGGACTCCCGCCGCAAGAACAGCAGCGGCGGCACCAGTAGCAGCATCTCGCAAACGCCAACTCTTTCCTAGGCAGGCTACGCTTTGTATCACCGCTTTCCAGAATACGCACACAGCTGAAAACCTCTTACGGCAACTGAGGAAGATCATCGCGGAATGGCTTACCCCAATTGGGCTCTCCTGTGGATTTGTGGCATCGGACAACGCCAGCAATATTGTGTGTGCATTAAATATGGGCAAATTCCAGCACGTCCCATGTTTTGCACATACCTTGAATTTGGTGGTGCAGAATTTTTTAAAAAACGACAGGGGCGTGCAAGAGATGCTGTCGGTGGCCAGAAGAATTGCGGGACACTTTCGGCGTACAGGCACCACGTACAGAAGACTGGAGCACCACCAAAAACTACTGAAAACTACTGAACCTGCCCTGCCATCATCTGAAGCAAGAAGTGGTAACGAGGTGGAATTCAACCCTCTATATGCTTCAGAGGTTGGAGGAGCAGCAAAAGGCCATTCAAGCCTATACAATTGAGCATGATATAGTAGGTGGAATGCACCTGTCTCAAGCGCAGTGGAGAATGATTTCAACGTTGTGCAAGGTTCTGATGCCCTTTGAACTTGCCACACGTGAAGTCAGTTCAGACACTGCCAGCCTGAGTCAGGTCATTCCCCTCATCAGGCTTTTGCAGAAGAAGCTGGAGACATTGAAGGAGGAGCTAACACGGAGCGATTCCGCTAGGCATGTGGGACTTGTGGATGGAGCCCTTAATTCGCTTAACAAGGATTCACGGGTGGTCAATCTGTTGAAATCAGAGCACTACATTTTGGCCACCGTGCTCGATCCTAGATTTAAAGCCTACCTTGGATCTCTCTTTCCGGCAGACACAAGTCTGCTGGGGTTGAAAGACCTGCTGGTGACAAAATTGTCAAGTCAAGCGGAACGCGACCTGTCAACATCTCCTCCTTCACATTCTCCCGCAACTGGGGGTGCGAGGAAAAGGCTCAGAATTCCGAGCCCACCCGCTGGCGGTGATGCAGGGCAGTCTGGAGCGACTGCTGATGCTGACATCTGGTCCGGACTGAAGGACCTGACAACGATTACGGACATGTCGTCTACTGTCACTGCATATGATTCTCTCAACATTGATAGAATGGTGGAGGATTATATGAGTGACCGCATCCAAGTAGGCACGTCACACAGTCCGTACTTATACTGGCAGGAAAAAGAGGCAATTTGGAGGCCCTTGCACAAACTGGCTTTATTCTACCTAAGTTTCCCTCCCACAAGTGTGTACTCCGAAAGAGTGTTTAGTGCCGCCGCTCACCTTGTCAGCAATCGGCGTACGAGGTTACATCCAGAAAATGTGGAGAAGATGATGTTCATTAAAATGAATTATAATCAATTCCTCCGCGGAGACATTGACCAGCAGCAATTGCCTCCACAAAGTACACAGGGAGCTGAGATGGTGGATTCCAGTGGGGACGAATTGATAATCTGTGAGGAGGGGGATGTACACGGTGATATATCGGAGGGTGATGATGAGGTGGACATCTTGCCTCTGTAGAGCCAGTTTGTGCAAGGAGAGATTAATTGATTCTTTTTTGGGGGGGGTCCAAACCAACCCGTCATATCAGTCACAGTCGTGTGGCAGACCCTGTCACTGAAATGATGGGTTGGTTAAAGTGTGCATGTCCTGTTTTGTTTATACAACATAAGGGTGGGAGGGCCCAAGGACAATTCCATCTTGCACCTCTTTTTTCTTTTCTTTTTCTTTGCGTCATGTGCTGTTTGGGGAGGGTTTTTTGGAAGGGCCATCCTGCGTGACACTGCAGTGCCACTCCTAGATGGGCCCGGTGTTTGTGTCGGCCACTAGGGTCGCTAGTCTTACTCACACAGTCAGCTACCTCATTGCGCCTCTTTTTTTCTTTGCGTCATGTGCTGTTTGGGGAGGGTTTTTTGGAAGGGACATCCTGCGTGACACTGCAGTGCCACTCCTAGATGGGCCCGGTGTTTGTGTCGGCCACTAGGGTCGCTAGTCTTACTCACACAGTCAGCTACCTCATTGCGCCTCTTTTTTTCTTTGCGTCATGTGCTGTTTGGGGAGTATTTTTTTGAAGGGCCATCCTGCGTGACACTGCAGTGCCACTCCTAGATGGGCCAGGTGTTTGTGTCGGCCACTTGGGTCGCTTATCTTAGTCACACAGCGACCTCGGTGCAAATTTTAGGACTAAAAATAATATTGTGAGGTGTGAGGTGTTCAGAATAGACTGAAAATGAGTATAAATTATGGTTATTGAGGTTAATAATACTATGGGATCAAAATGACCGCAAATTCAGTGATTTAAGCTGTTTTTTAGTGTTTTTTGAAAAAAACACCCGAATCCAAAACACACCCGAATCCGACAAAAAAAATTCGGTGAGGTTTTGCCAAAACGCGGTCGAACCCAAAACACGGCCGCGGAACCGAACCCAAAACCAAAACACAAAACCCGAAAAATTTCAGGCGCTCATCTCTAGTGAGCACAGATATCTGCAGCACACTGAGCACAGATATGGAGCATTTTTCAGACAGAGAACAGATAAAACTGGTGGTCACTGATCAGCAAAACTCTGCACTGTACTCCTCCTATATAATACAGCTGCTCCCCAGTCCCCACAATTAAGCAATAAGCACAAATATTTGCATCAACAATATAAACGGAGAGGACACCAGCCACGTCCTCTCCCTAACATTTCCAATGCACGAGTGAAAATGGCGGCGACGCGCGGCTCCTTATATAGAATCCGAATCTCGCGAGAATCCGACAGCGGGATGATGACGTTCGGGCGCGCTCGGATTAACCGAGCCATACGGGAGAATCCGAGTATGCCTCGGACCCGTGTAAAATGGGTGAAGTTCAGGGGGGTTCGGTTTCCGAGGAATCGAACCCGCTCATCACTATAATTTACATCATTTGCTTAGTGTAAAATACGCATTACCATACTGTGCACACAAAAATTGCACATGCAACCATCTATATGGACAGTCCCATGCATCTTACTTCTGACTCCTTCTGCTTAGAGAGTGAAAGGCATGAAAACGCAGGCTGAGTACAGTAACGGTGTGGTTGTGTGGATTCACACCTGGACGCAGTCACATATATGTCAGTCAAAATCTATATCTATTACAGCTGCTTAAGTCGTGATGGATCAATTCGTGCTGACTATGATTTTATCCCAAACCGCTAGTGCTAAAAGAATGTCTAAAGAAATAAAAAAAAGCAAACGTCATGCCCCAGCCCCCTCCCCTTTGGTAGCAGGAGTGTACTGAATCTTGCAATTTGAAAAGTGCCAGTATATTCCCCCAAAAAAAGCTTGCCTGGGTGAGCCACAACTATTAGTTTAGAAACATTCTTTTTACAAGGTAGATATTAAGACTACATACCAACAGATCCATTATTAATCATGATTTATGCAAGAAGGGCACCTATTTCTGCTATTTAGTCTGATACGATCTTTAGTATAAATATTTTTGCCCACTTTGTTAACTAGAGCCATGTGATGCGTCGGTAATTGAAACAATAGGATTATACATTTTTGAATCTCTGTATGGACAATGTTGACAGTTCCCTGCCCACCCAGGAAAGGATCATTAGAATCTATCACAGCTCTACATAACCCTTATTGTTTCAATGTCTGAAATGTATTCTCTTTTCTATATTTATGGTAATCACCCATCTCTAATACTTCAAGAATATACTATTCTATTTAAATTAATAAAAGTTAGATTTAAAAATAGATCTATAAGACTGGCCCAAGAAAAAAGAGAATTCTTTTCCTTCTTTTTACCATAGTCTATATATTACTGGCTCATGGGAACTCCACCAACCTTTGATATATAATTTGCAATCAACAAAGCCTTTATGCTATTTATAGTGTTGATATATTATTACATTTTCTTCTATGGAACAAAACATTGAAGATTCAGAGTGAGGTCCTTCCTACCATCTATAAGTTATAGATTCCTACAAACTATTGCAGCAGCTGGTGGGCAGATTATCACTTACCATGTGGTTGCTCAGAGAATCACGATCTTCACAGATTGGTTAGTATAAAGTAATGGTTGGCAAAGTATCAATGAGTGGTGTGCATTATGGATTTTAGGTACATACCTTTTGCCACTGCACTAGCTGTAGCTGCATACTGGAAGGAAAGTCCCTTGTAATGGAAAATGTCAATGCCAGAGTTTTTTTTAGTAGCTGTAACTATCCATCCTCTAATCAGAGAGGGTTTGGCCTGACAAAATTATTTACTGCATGTAATAAATAGCTACCATGCTTCACCTATTAATAGAGCAGCAAGTATCAAGTATGAGGTAAGTCAATTTACCAGATAAACAGTTTGAGCTGTCTTATCAATGATTACATCAAACTCAACTACAGGAGTTTTAAAGGAGGGTGTTTTGGTGTGTCAACTGATGATGCTGTAATAACCCACCAGGGTCTGAGTCAACAATGGATCAGTAGGAAATCTTTGAGTATGCAATTGTATGCTTGTTTTCAATTAGCCTTGAAACCAACAAGGGAAAAAATGAGCTAAGATTAATCCTACTTTATATTTGGCAGCCAGAAAATCCAATATCAGATAAAGGAGAGGAGCTGATCTAGCTGAATTAGAATTAATACACCATGCATTAAATTCTCTAATCAACGCAAAATCTCTGGTATTGTACATTGACTCAGTCAGGCATTGGTGAAGGTTACTGTAGAAAAATATAATCTTGAGTCTGTTAGTAGGACAACAACATGCACTAAGGTAACTTGTCCTGGAGATCTGGAGTTCCCTGGAAGCAGGCTTTGGAGAGTTTCAGATGAATTTTGGACCCATTACACAAATGAGTATCTCAGTACCAGTATTGAGATACATCCTCCAGCACGATATAGAATCGAACACACTGTGGACTCACCCGAGGACGCTCAGGTTCACCAGCTCACTACAGAGGTAATATATTCACCTGTTTACCGCTGCACACAAATACCGTCCGTGGAACACTGTGATCTCTCAGTGAACAATTCACTGCGGTTAACAGTGCCAATCAGGAGCTACGTTCATCTCATCATAAGCTACATATGTGCACAAAGTAACTCTGCTGGTTACAGTTTCAAACATAATCTCCAAGTGGCTAATAAGTATCACATGCTACAGTGATTTATGATTGTTTCAACCAGCTTTCTACTTCATGCTATGACTAATTATTTCAGTCGATACAACAGCTCTACTGGCGTTTTACCTCTGATGTGATTTTTTTTCTTTTAACTATACCAAACACGGCTTTCCGGTAAACAAGGGATATCGTTCAATTTTTTATATGTATACTTTTTAACAAATTGAGGGGCAGATTTATTAAGCCTGGTGAAGTGATAAAGTGGAAGGTGATAATGCACCAGCCAGTCAGCTCCTATCATTTTTCAATCCCAGCCTGTAACATGGAAGTTAGGAGCTGATTGGCTGGTGTATTATCATCTTCCACTTTATCACTTCACCAGGCTTAATAAATCTGCCCCTGAGTGTAATTTGTGTATTTCATGTTCTATGTACTTTATGCTATATACAAGCTAATTGCAATATTCATTAAATAATTTATGTTTATTTCCGGCTCTCCATTTGTTTTGAGACCACATAGCTGCTCCCACGAGTGCTGCTATTATTTTTATTTTCTGCATTTTCTGTTTAAAGATATACACACTACCTTTTATAGCAGCGAATGGGGGACTAGCAACTATATTGATTTTATACATTGGCGCTTGAAAGCAGAAAGGGTTCTTCTGTTTTTTCATTGTGTCCTTGGAAAAAGCATTTCATCTTTCTTGTATGAGCCCTGTTTTTATACTCTGAACATGACTGTGTTAACTTGAGCATTGGAAAGGGGTTGAGAAAAGATCAATTTAATGAAATATTAGTTTCATTATGACTGCACTGCCCAAAGTTAGTTGTTAGCTAGATAGATAATTGGCAAGTTAATTTAGCTCTCCCGGAATGTACAGTACACTGCTGTAAGTTGAATAGCCTTCTGAATAACCCCTTCCCAACTCTTTAGTGCTTCTGTGCAGTGGGTTAGAGAAAAAGTGCAACCAAAACTGTTTAGGTAAAATTCCAAAGTCCTTTTATCCAGAAAAATATGTACGACAATATCCTGAAGGTGGCCGCCCTTAACTTGAGTAGTTTGATATGAATCTTCTGTTTCTGTGTGGAATATCTGCCTCTCACTGCCTAGTCATAGGCAAATGCTTCCCAAGCTCTCAGAAATGCATCTGAAGACATCACTATCACTGGAGGAGAGTCAAGAATAGTGGTTCCTAACTCAGTCCTCAAGGCACGTTCACAGTATAGAATTTAAAACTAGCTATGAATGAGATAATATATCTCCCAAAATATGGTGTCTGTACAATATGGCTTACTTTGCCAGAAAAAAGGGTTTGTGGCCTTTTGACAAGGGATGTGGACTTACCGGAAAATATGACATTAAACTCCCATTTTGCACCCTGTACCACCTGCATTTACACCACCAGCCACCTTCACACCTTAAATTCCAGGCACTCAACCCCTGCTCACTTTACCAGACTGTCAGATAAAACCTCCCACCCACCCAATCCACATATTGGGTGCAATCACCTCTCATGTCCTGCATAAGCTACATACAATCAGATACTATCCCCCTCCCAGCAAACCACCTGCTGCAAGTGCCCATCGGTGAGGGAGCTGTAGTGTGTCTTAGAAGTCATGATGCAACCGCATATTACTCAGTGGAGTCACCAACCGAGGGGTGTCACCAAAGTATCGGCTCCTACTCAGTGACAGGAGCCTGGTACTGCACTGTAACATTACGTGCAGTGCCAGGCTTCTGTCACTGTGAAGAAGCCGACACTGCAGTCTCCGGGGCCAGCAAGCACCTCCCGCATCCCTTAGTCAAGGAAACGAGGGTTGGGAAGCATAGCCACACCCATGTGCAGCGCAACTATGTGTTATGCACACCAATGCCTGCAGGAATGTACTGGTGTCTGAACTGTTATGCACCCCAGTGCCGGCAGGAATGTACTGGTGTTTGAACTGTTATGCACACCAGTGCCTGCAGGAATGTACTGGTGTCTGAATGGATAGGGATGCAAAACAAATGAACTCACAGACAGACTGGGGAATATGACATTACGTACACAGAAGGTGATAGGGTAACAAAATAAACACAAAGTGAACAGAGAAGCCCAGAGGCTAAGAAACTGGGTGTCTCCCTAGTATTAGTAATGCTCAGATGGAAAAAGCAAGATGTTGTGTTTTAATATGTAGAGAACCCGAAATGCTGTTGCTAAGGGCAACAGCAAAACCGTAAAGGGTTACCAACGGGTGTGGCAGTATACTCCTTGGTCAGAGATGGAATTATAGACACAAGGAGAGTCTCCACAATCCTAATCCTCACTTGCAGTGCACAGGTTCAGCTTACTGCCACTAAACTGACATCTGAACACCTTGCACAGTGAGACAGGATTTAGGCAGGCAAATCTGAGAATACAGCCGCAAACTTGCTAAGTTCACAGAGTAGCAAAAGAACCCCAGCAAGTTAAACGACTGACTCCAGTCTTACTGCTAGGTCTGGATTGGCAGAGTGTAGTACCAAATCCCCAGGCCTATTTGCAGTAAGCAACAACAAATACAAAGCTACACAGTACTGGCTAACTTTCAGGAACTGACTAACCAACAAAGATTCAGCAGCATCTGCATAACCTGAGAAGAGGCCTTATATAGCAGGTGCTGTCCACGCCCCACTCAGACCTCACAGACTGTGAGCACAAAAACCAGCACCGGATCCCCTGCTGTGCACAGAGCCTGTAACCACTGCACAGCAAAAGACCCGAACCGGAGTATCAGCTGCGCTCAGGTTACTCTGCTAGCACTTGTCTCCCGGTTGCCTTGACGACGTGGCAGCACAGGGCAGGAGACCCTAACAGTACCCCCCCTCTGACGAGGGGTCAAAGAACCCCTACCACCGGGTTTATCGGGGAACTGCGAGAAGAAAGAGCGTATCAGTCTGGGGGCATGAAGATCACAACTGCGCACCCACGACCGCTCCTCCGGGCCATACCCCTTCCAGTGCACCAAAAATGACAGCCGACCCCGAACCATCTTGGAGTCAAGAATCCTTTCAACAACAAACTCCCTCTGGCCATGTATCAGAAGAGGGGAAGGTCTTCCACTGGAAGAAGGATTACTAATCGCCCGTTTTAAAAGGGAACAATGAAATGTTTTATTGATACCCTAAGAACGGGGCAGATCTAACTGAAATGCCACCGGATTGATAACCCTGGTGATCTTATAAGGGCCGATGAACCGGGGGCCTAACTTATGAGATGGCTGTCTCAACTTCAAATTCTTGGTAGACAACCAGACGAAGTCTCCTAATTTGAAGCTGCAGGGTCTTTTCCGCTTATCAAAAACCCTTTTGGTCACTAATGACACAGACACAAGGGCTTTCTTCACTTTCCTCCAAACACCTCTAAGGACCGAAACCACAGAGGAACCACCAGGCGTGGAGTCCAGGGGGTCAAAAGAATTGGCCTTAGGATGATGCCCATACACACAAAGGAAGGGAGAGATCCCTGTAGCAGAGTGAGCCGCGTTGTTATAGGCAAACTCCGCCATGGACAGATGAGCAACCCAGTCAGTCTGACACTTGGAGACATAACACCTGAGGAACTGCTCCAAGGACTGGTTCACCCTTTCAGTCTGCCCATTAGACTGCGGATGGTAGCCTGACGACAAGCTGACAGAAATCTGGAGATCGGAACAAAATGCCCTCCAGAATTTGGCCACAAACTGGGATCCGCGGTCAGAGACCACATCATGTGGCAACCCGTGGAGACGCACAACATGCAGCATGAATAATTCAGACAGGCATCTGGCCGATGGCAGCCCAACCAGTGGAACGAAGTGCGCCATCTTCGAAAACCTGTCAACGACAACCCAGATGGCTGTCATCCCCGAGGATTTGGGCAAGTCCACCACAAAATCCATTGAAATGTGGGTCCATGGCTTAGATGGGATAGAGAGTGGATGTAATGGGCCAACAGGAACCCCTCTAGGAGTCTTATTTCAGGCACAGATGTCACATGCCCAAACCCACTGATCCACATCCTTAGCCACCGAGGGCCACCACACCGCCCTAGATAGCAACTCCCGAGTTCTGGCAATACCCGGGTGACCTGCCGACTTCTTGGCATGGAATTCCAGGAACACTCGCTGTCTTAACCTAGGAGGCACAAACAAAAGACCTACCGGAAGGTCTGGAGGAGCCTGCTCCTGTGCTCTAAGGACTAATGATAAGAGGTCCTGGGTAATGCCCACTTTAATACATGATGGGGACACAATGGGCAATGGCTCCTCGGTGGTCTCCTGGATTGGAGCAAAACTCCGCGAGAGCGCATCAGCCTTCATGTTTTTTGACCCAGGGCGATATGTTATCAAAAAATTAAAGCGAGCAAAAAACAAAGCCCATCGTGCCTGCCTGGCATTGAGACGCTTCGCTGACTCTAAATATGCCAGATTCTTATGGTCGGTGAGAATTGAGACCACAAACTTAGCCCCCTCAAGCCAGTGTCTCCACTCCTCGAGTGCATCCTTAATAGCCAACAATTCCCGGTTACCCACGTCATGATTCATCTCGGCAGGCGAAAATTTACGGGAAAAGTAAGCACAGGGATGAAGGCGATTATCAGACACTCCCATCTGAGAGAGCACTGCCCCAATACCCATCTCAGAGGCATCCACCTCCACCACAAAAGGACGCTCTGGATCTGGGTGTCGCAGCACCTTGGCCGATACAAATGCCCTTTTGAGACGGGCAAAAGCCGCTTTAGCCTCACAAGACCAGTGAGCAACATCCACCCCTTTCTTAGTGAGTGCCACCAAGGGCGCCACTATAGACGAAAATCCAGCGATAAATCGTCTATAAAAATTCGCAAAGCCCAGGAAACGCTGAAGCGCCTTCAAACTAGTGGGCTGCACCCAATCCAGGACTGCCTGTACCTTGGAACCCTCCATTTGGAAACCTTCTGGGGAGATAATATATCCTAGAAATGCGATTTGCTGAACTTCAAATTCGCACTTCTCCAGCTTTGCCCCAAGCCGGTGGTCTTCTGAGTTTCTGGAGGACTAAGCGTACATGCTTCCGATGTTCCTCCAGGGAATGGGAGAAGATTAGGATGTCATCTAAGTATACAACTAAGAATCTATCCAAATATTCCCTGAGTACATCATTCATGAAATCCTGGAAGACTGCCGGGGCATTACAGAGCCCAAAAGGCATCACCAAATATTCATAATGCCCTGAGTGGGTATTAAAGGCAGTCTTCCATTCATCCCCCTCTCTTATTCGGATTAGATTGTATGCACCGCGTAGGTCAATCTTAGAAAAAATGGTGGCAGTACGAAGCTGGTCAAACAAGACCGAAATGAGAGGCAGTGGGTATGAGTTTTTAATCGTGATACGGTTCAATTCCCTGAAGTCGATGCAGGGTCGCAACGAACCGTTCTTTTTACCCACGAAGAAGAACCCCGACCCAACTGGAGACTGTGAAGGTCTGATAAATCCCTTAGCCAAGTTCTCCTGAATGTACTCTGCCATAGCCTGAGTCTCAGGACGTGACAGGGAGTACAACCTGTTCTTGGGAAGCTTAGCATTTGGCAACAAATCAATGGCACAGTCATAGGGGCGATGGGGAGGTAGTACCTCTGCAACTTTTTTGGAGAAAACGTCCGCAAAATCTGCATAACACCCTGGCAATCCTGGCAAACTTAGCTGCGAGAGCCTGACTGGAAGGCTCAAGCAACTCCTGAAACAATCAGTACCCCAACTAAGAATCTCCCCAGAGACCCAGTCAAATTGAGGATTGTGGGCCCTTAACCAGGGTAACCCCAACACCAATGGGGCAAAAGTACAGACAGTCACATAAAAGGACAATTTTTCAGAGTGTGTGGCTCCAATAAACAAAGAAATCTGGCTAGTGCAAGAGGTAATTTTACCTTGGGATAATGGTTCCCCGTTTAACCCACAAATCTCAATTTCCGATGCCAAGGGTACTAAGGGAACAGAGTGTTTTAGGGCGAATTGGCGGTCCATAAAAACCCCGTTGGCCCCACTGTCCACAAAGGCCTCAGTCTTGACAGTTTGACCGAGGATCTTCAAGGTCACCGGAATGATAAAAGTCTTCTTGGGAAATTCTGACTTCTGGCCTGACAGGATATTTCCCATCACCCTCAGGCCCTGAAGTTTTCCGGCTTTTCTGGGCATGATACTACCACATGACCTTTATTCCCACAGTACAAACACAACCCCTGCTGTCTCCTCCGCGTCTTCTCACGCGAGGAGAGGCGGGTAGCCCCAATCTGCATAGGCTCCTCGGAAAATTCCTTAAAGTCTGAGGTACCCTGGGGAAAGAAGGAAACCTCGGTCTCCCTTTCAAGCCTACGCTCTCTCAGCCGTCTATCCACCCGGATGGATAACTGCATGAGCTGATCCAAGCTAACAGGCAAGGGATATTGTACCAGTTGGTCTTTTATCTGGTTAGAAAGACCTCTTCGGTACTGGTGTCTCAGGGCTGGGTCATTCCACTGGGTATCATGGGCCAACCTCCGAAACTCCGTACAGTAAACCTCAACTGGCCTTCGACCTTGCTTAAGGATCGAAATCTTAGCCTCGGCTGAGGCCGTCTTGTCAGGGTCATCATACAACATGCCCAGGGCCGTAAAAAAAGCATCAACACTTTTAAGCGACGGACAGTCAGGCTGCAACCCATATGCCCAGACCTGTGGGTCTCCTTGTAGCAAGGAAATCACTATGACCACCCGCTGAATCTCCGACCCAGAAGACTGAGGCCTAAGCCGGAAGTATAGCTTGCAGCTCTCCTTGAAACAAAAGAACTGCGAGCGATCTCCAGAAAAACGATCCGGGAGATTTACTTTCGGCTCCTTAACCCCTGAAGGTGCTGCTGCTGCGGGAGCTCCGCCAGCGGCCTGGGAGGTGTGCATTTTAATGGACAAATCATTAAATTGTCGAGTCAGGACCTGCACCTGATCGACCACCTGTTGCAACGTATTTTGAGGGATATGCTCCATATTCCCACAAAATTTCAACAGGAGTATTAGGCTGCTGAATATGTTATGCACACCAGTGCCTGCAGGAATGTACTGGTGTCTGAACTGTTATGCACACCAGTGCCTGCAGGAATGTACTGGTGTTTGAACTGTTATGCACATCAGTGCCTGCAGGAATGTACTGGTGTCTGAACGGATAGGGATGCAAAACAAATGAACTCACAGACAGACTGGGGAATATGACATTACGTACACAGAAGGTGATAGGGTAACAAAATAAACACAAAGTGAACAGAGAAGTCCAGAGGCTAAGAAACTGGGTGTCTCCCTAGTATTAGTAATGCTCAGATGGAAAAAGCAAGATGTTGTGTTTTAATACGTAGAGAACCCGAAATGCTGTTGCTAAGGGCAACAGCAAAACCTTAAAGGGTTACCAACGGGTGTGGCAGTAAACTCCTTGGTCAGAGATGGAATGATAGACACAAGGAGAGTCTCCACAATCCTAATCCTCACTTGCAGTGCACAGGTTCAGCTTACTGCCACTAAACTGACATCTGAACACCTTGCACAGTGAGACAGGATTTAGGCAGGCAAATCTGAGAATACAGCCGCAAACTTGCTAAGTTCACAGAGTAGCAAAAGAACCCCAGCAAGTTAAACGACTGACTCCAGTCTTACTGCTAGGTCTGGATTGGCAGAGTGTAGTACCAAATCCCCAGGCCTATTTGCAGTAAGCAACAACAAATACAAAGCTACACAGTACTGGCTAACTTTCAGGAACTGACTAACCAACAAAGATTCAGCAGCATCTGCTTAAGCTGAGAAGAGGACTTATATAGCAGGTGCTGTCCACGCCCCACTCAGACCTCACAGACTGTGAGCACAAAAACCAGCACCGGATCCCCTGCTGTGCACAGAGCCTGTAACCACTGCACAGCAAAAGACCCGAACCGGAGTATCAGCTGCGGTCAGGTTACTCTGCTAGCACTTATCTCCCGGTTGCCTTGACGACGTGGCAGCACAGGGCAGGAGACCCTAACACTATGCCCCCATCTTGCAAAGCCACGCCCCTTCTGATGACACCCGTAAAGCCACGCCCATTTTTTAGCAGGAGCCGCACCTGGTGTCAAGCATGTAGGTGACGCCTCTATATTACTGTAACTCTGCCACCCGTTCAGAGTGCCGGAAAGTGGATCTGCTTGGCCTGACTTCCATCCTGGTGGCCAGAGTGGCCCATCTGGTGGCCAGTGGCAGCAGGGGACAAAGTGTGCCCATGCGAATGCACAGCTTACCCGCTGTTAGAAATGGCACTGTCTAGTTCTGTCCCCCACCATTAGTATGTATTTTACAAGACCTTCGCCATCTACAATTGTGTGTTTGCATCTCCATGTGCGACTCAGTAAGTATCATGCCAACATCTCTTCCTCCCCATCAGAACCAGTGCTGGGTTGTTTAGCGCTCCCTTGCAAACTATAAATTTGTGCTCTCACTCTTGCCCATACATTAGAAATGCACAGAACGCGCCGAAGACGTGTGCCACAAATGAGGTGTGGTCTCAGAAGGAAGGTGCGTGGCCACACAATAGTACATCCATTTCAAATGACATCAAAAAGTAAAATAATATTATTCACAATACACCGCACAATGTGCCCCTGATTCATATTACACCACATAGTAGTGCCCCTTATTCACATTACACAACACAGTAGTGCCCCTTAGACACATTATGCCACACAGTAGTGGCCCTTATATACGTTATGTCATTAGTTTCCTTTATGCACAATGCCTACAGTAGCAGTGCCCCATATACACATAATGCCCAGAGTAGTAATGCCCCTTATACAATAAACACAGCAGTAGTGCCCCAAATACATACCATACCACATGTAGTAGTGCCCTTTATACACAATGACCTCAGTAGTAGTGCTGCTTATACACAATGTCCACAGTAATTCCGCTAACACATTATGTCACCCAGACACAGCAGAGGCGGATCCAGAAAAAAATGACAGAGTGGGCACCATGATAGGGGAAGGGGGGAGGTTAGTGGTACTTGGTACCAGAAAAGGGGCATGGTCTCACTACATGGGGTGTGGCAGAGGGACATATGTGTGGGGTGACAGAGGGACAAATTTATGGGCTGACTGAGGGACATACACAGGTTGACAGAGGGGCATATATGTGGTGTGACAGGGACATTCACAGGGTGACAGAGGGGTATATATGTGGGGTGACAGAGGGACATATGCAGGTTGACAGAGGGGCATATATGTTGGGTGATAGAGGGACATATGCAGGGTGACAGGGGAATATATGTTGGATGACAGAGGGACATATGCAGGGTGACAGAGAAGCATCTATGTGCGGTGACATAGTGACATTTGCATGGTGACAGAGGGGCATATATTTTGGGTGAAAGAGGAACATATGAATGGTGACAGAGGGGCATCTATGTTGGGTGACAGAGAGACAAACAGTACAAATAGTGACAATGCATGTCCCCCCTCTAAATTAAGTTTGGACAGTCCCCATACTATTTTTCCTTTCACCCCATTAGCCCCTGACCTGGCCAGCCACCACTGCAGTGTGTTTTCAGGCTGCTTGGGGGCCTATATTGTGTATACCGGCTGACTGAAGTTAACTGCCAATGGAAGCAGGCAGCACCTGTTGGGGCTACAGCAAGCCACTGGGTCTTAGTGCCTGGTGACTGTAGGCATACCTCCAGCAGGGCTGTGGAAATTCACAGGTGCAGCCGGGATGAATTAAGATGGGAGGTGGGGGGGGGGGGGAATGGAGAGGAGAGCCATGCTTCCTGGCTGACACTGCAGGTGCCAATGCCTGTCATAGAGTTTGACAGGTGCAGTGGCAGCTGACAGCACATCACCGGTAGCAGAGCATGGAGAGGGTCTCCCTGCTTTGCATACCCTTGCTGAATGGGTAGCACCAGGCTTGTTCCCCATTCTGCCTCTCCAATTGTAAGGTTTTGTGAGTATCATATCTGGAATACAGTATGTGGGCATATGCAGAAAAAGAATTCCCTCTTTTATGCTAATTAAACAACCAATTTAGCATGAGCCCCATTATGCACACAATAAAGGAAAAATGGTGCACAAGAATTGGTTCAAGTAATAAGTGCCTTCTGCTTCAAAAGCAACCTTGAGTAATGCTACAAATTATACCACAACTTAGAAGTTTGCGGTACTCTGGGATTTATTTAATAAGCCTTGGAGCAAAATGAATTGGAGAGAGCTAAAGTACAAACCCACCATATCTTTACTGGCATTTTTCAAACACAGCCCGTAGCATGTCAGTTAGAAGCTGATTGGCTAGTACTTTATCTCCCTCCACTTTATCTCTCCACAAATGCTTAGTAAATAGACCCCAGAATTGGTAACTTTAACAATAATGAGGAACTGTCTCCTCTGTAAGAGGCCCTATTTTGTTATGCATAGTTTACTGGAGAGACCCAGGGGCGGATGGAGCTGCAGCTCCAGGCCCCCCCCCCCCCCCCCCATGAAAATAGGCCCACACCACCAAGGAGGATCCACTGGAGACAGGAAAAAATATTTTCCTGTCTCCACCAGCGGCCATCCGAGGCTCTGCACGTTCAGAGCCCACCTCCAATAAGCTCCTACATACCCATACCTCCCAACATGACCCTCTCCAGGAGGGACAGAATACTCTGCTCCTGGACTTCCCTCTTAATTTATGATTGCCCTCACCTGTGCTGAAACACCTTTCTTATCCATTAACCTGTTCAAAACTGGTGCTGGCAATCATAAACTAAGAGAAAAGTCCAGAAGCAGAGCTTTGTGTCCCTCCTGGAGAGGGTTATGTTGGGAGGTATGCATACCCCACCCGGTGGCCAGACATACATTCAAAGGGTAGCGCAACGGAAGGCTTCACAAGCCCTCCCTGCGCCGCATACTACTACTTTGCCCACTCTCTGCGCAGCTCGCCGGGTGACGTCACATAGGCTCCACCGCGCAGGGCTCTACATGGGTGACGCTGAAGACTATGGGGAGGACTGAGGACGGGAGCCGCCACACACTGGATGCTCCTGACTGCCGGAGTGCTGTCTGTTGCTATACCGCTGGCAGCACCAGACTTTCCTGGCTGTCAGCGCTTTTCAGGGGAGAGAAGACACGAGAACGTAAGTGACCTTCAGGGTGGAGAGACCATACTAAACATATAAAGAGGGAGGAGGGAAACACCATAGTAGATGCAGTGGTGTGGGAGAACACACAGTACTAATGGACACATGGGGGGTCGCTTATAATGGTCACAGGGGGGACAGGGACATAATAGTAGACAGAGCAGAGGGGGCATTATAATGGGCACAGAGGGGGAGACATAATTATAGACACGGGGGGATTAATAATAGACAGAGGGGGGGATTAATAATGGGCACAGAAGGGGGCTGTAATAATGGCACAGAAAGGGGCATACAAATGGACATAGTGGGGGCATAATAATGGGCACAGAGAGGGCTAGAAATAGGCACAGAAGGGGTGGGTGGGGCATAATAACAGATGGGGGTGGGGGGGCAATGCAGAAATCAACAGCAACAAGTTATTGCTCACTAGTAGCAGCATTTTCTGATAGAATAGAATATCCATATCTTAAAATATAAAATTGTCTTATAATGACAGGGTGACTGCGGCTAGTCAGATAGCCTCTTGTTTGCCTGGCCCTACACAAAACACAATGAAAAGGGTAAAAAAAACTCTGGAAAATTTTGTAGATATATATCTGCTTAATTATAAAATTGATAGGAGACTTCTGTTTATATAAATAAAACAATGCAGTATTTATTGTTCCACCTGAACACACATAAGACTTAAAGTGGTACACACTTAGCAATTTAGTGAACTATATCGCTCATTTTTCCCCTCCTGAGCGATATAGTTTACTATATCGCCAAGTGTGTATGCCGCCAATGACGAGCGATTTGCGGCCCCGTGGGTCATTAATGACCCTCGCTCTCGGCTGTGCATGCAGCTCAATTTGGACTCATGCTCTGATCAGCTGTGGCATGACATCACTGTGTGGTATCGCACTATCTGTTGTGTGGTCAGGGCATGATGGTGAGTAAGGGTTTTTGTGTGTCTGTTGTGTGTCTAGGGCATAATGGTGAGTGAGGGTATTTGTGTGTCTGTTGTGTAGTCAGGGCATGATGATAAGTGAGGGGTTTTTGTATGTCTGTTGTGTGGCTAGGGCATGATGGTAAGTAAGGGTATTTGTGTGTCTGCTGTGTGGTCAGGGCATGATGGTGAGTAAGGGTATTTGTGTGTCTGTTGTGTGGCTTGGTCATGATGGTGAGTAGGGTATTTGTGTGTCTGTTGTGTGGCTAGGGCATGATGATAAGGGAGGGGTATTTGTGTGTCTGTTGTGTGGCTAGGTCATGATGATGAGTGAGGGGTATTTGTGTGTCTGTTGTGTGGCTAGGGCATGATGATAAGTGAGGGGTATTTGTGTGTCTGTTGTGTGGCTAGGGCATGATGGTGAGTGAGGGTATTTGTGTGTCTGTTGTGTGGTCATGGCATGATGGTGAGTGAGGGTATTTGTGTGTTTGTTGTGTGGCTAGGTCATGATGGCGAGTGAGGGTATTTGTGTGTCTGTTATGTAGTCAGGGCATGATGATAAGTGAGGGGTATTTGTGTGTCTGTTGTGTGGCTAGGGCAGATGGTAAGTGAGGGTATTTGTGTGTCTGTTATGTGGCAGGGCATGATGGTGAGTAAGGGTATTTGTGTGTCTGTTGTGTGGCTAGGGCATGATGGTGAGTGAGGGTATTTGTGTGTCTGCTGTGTAGCTAGGGCATGATGATAAGTGTTACAGAGTAACTCCATTATATACATTTTAGGGACATATATTATCATACAAGGAATGAATTGATAATATTGGCTTCTGTAACCTGAAGCCTAATTAACATCCCTACATTGTAGCCTTGGCCAATTAGCATTTAAATAACCAAGCTCACATGGCCAGCTCAGCTCACTAATACAGCTAGCCCACATGCTGTGAAAGACACACCCACAGGTTGCAGGTATACCTGAGCACTTGAAATCAGAGGGCTCTCTCCCAAAACCACTGAGGCAGATGTACAGTAGCTGCACACAGCTACAAAGCCTCCAGAAGCATGAATTGCTCATCACCAGGACCGATCTCCTTACTAAGGCTAAGTATTGTATACACATGGCTTAATGGCATAGAATAGTTAAATATGTGTTTGTGGTAAAGTAGTTGTGAAACGATTGGCATAGAATAGTTAATTTGTAAATACATTTGACATTAAGGTTAATGATACTTGTGCAATTATGTGATTGTTATGTGTTGGTGATAATACTCTATGAAATCTGTAATGAATTGGAACAGTAGACAATCTGTAGCATAGCATTCCTGGTATACATTTGTGGATGGTGATTTATAACAGATTGTAGTGGTTTTATATAGTGCATCTTGCTGAAATATAGCATGTGCTTGTAGCAATGGCAGGCTGATACTTGTGGTTAACTGGTGATCTGGTCTTGTGATGGTTCATATAATATGGACAGCATACAATATGCTCTGGTTACTGAGATACTGTGTTGGCTTGGAATTGTGAAAGGTGATTAGATGGCTTGGAATTGTAATATCAGCACATATGCATTATATTGAAGCTTATACATTTTGGAATATAGTGGAGTCTTATGGCTTCTGCTATGTGATTATTGTGTAGCAAAGAATGCCATGTGTTTGGACTTGCAAATCTAAAATGGCTGCTGGCATTCCCTTTTGAACCATATGTTACAGACTTTGGAATCATGGGAGTTTTCCCAAAATGGAGTCTAGCTTCTGTCCCATGCGGTCTGTGGACAATGCAGCCACATGCTGCCCCTCCCACACACACACACAAACACACACATACATAAACCAAAACCAATCCCCTAAGGTATTTCTCTAAGATATATATATTGTCCAATATATATCAATAAATCTAGGATTTAGCCGAGTGATTTGAGTGATATCTCCCCAGTAATAAATACACACATACAGTACAGTACAGTACATACATCTCCCACACTTCTTTCATCCTATTTGTTTCTTATATAGTTTGAATCTGTGAAACTATTATATGGTGACTTGCATTGTATTTGACCAATACTGTTTAATGATAAAAGTGAATTCTATGAGTAGCAATTGTTTGTTGAAATACATTCTTATGATTTACATTCTATATGACTGGCGTGCATTCTTATATGAACAGAATATTCCTAATGATTTAAAGATATATATGTCTAGATGCAACCTCTGCGGGTTTGCTTATAAAAGGTACACAATTAGTGATGAATTATTATAAATCACTAAAGGGTTAAAATTATACATTTGCTTCAAAGATATGAAATATAGTAATATAATACAAGCAATAGAATCAGACAGAGAAAAGGAGGGGAATAGAGAAGGAAAATGTATACCCCCTTTATCATGACCCCATATCAATAAGTGAGGGGTATTTGTGTGTCTGTTGTGTGGCTAGGGCCTGATGATAAGTGAGGGGTATTTGTGTGTCTGTTGTGTGGCTAGGGCCTGATGATAAGTGAGGGGTATTTGTGTGTCTGTTGTGTGGCTAGGGCATGATGGTGAGTGAGGGTATTTGTATGTCTGTTGTGTGGCTAGGGCATGATGGTGAGTGAGGGTATTTGTGTGTCTGTTGTGTGGTCAGGGCATGATGGTGAGTGAGGGTATTTGTGTGTCTGTTGTGTGGTCAGGGCATGATGGTGAGTGAGGGTATTTGTGTGTCTGTTGTGTAGTCAGGGCATGATGGTAAGTGAGGGGTATTTGTGTGTCTTTGTGTGGCTAAGGCATGATGGTGAGTGAGGGTATTTGTGTGTCTGTTGTGTAGTCAGGGCATGATGGTGAGTGAGGATATTTGTGTGTCTGTTGTGTGGCTAGGGCATGATGGTGAGTGAGGGGTATTTCAGTTTGTCAATTACAGGGTCAGGGAGTGGTGGTTACAGAAATTACAGATAATTAAATATGGGGTTGGAAAGTGGTGGTGAGTGAGGGGTATTTCAGTGTCTATGGTATGGGATCATGTAGTGGTGATGAATGAGGGGTATTTTAGCATTTGAGGGATAGTATCTGTGAGTAGTAGTAGATAAAAGGTTCTGTATACAGGACTGATGCTCAACAAGGATTTAAGTGGGTGGTGGGTAAGGTAGTGTAGCACAGTCAGCAATACATACCTCTGTGCCTGCACAAAGGTGGTGCGATTTGTGCCTATCACCATAGGTAACTACAATCAGCCTACCAAAATATGTTGTTGTTGGGTTTTTTTTTGGGGGGGGGCATATCTATCCATCTATCTATCTATGTAATGTATATGTGTGTATATATATATATATATATATATATATATATATACACACACACACACATATCGAGGGGAGGGACATTGAGGTGGCTGAAAGTACAGTAGGTGGTAGCTATGGTCATCATGGTGCTTGCTACACCCCCTGTACAGATCATTCCCCAAAGCACTGGTCACGACCTCCACATCATGAACCAAACCCACATGAAGCTGGTCACACCCCCTTATGACGTCACACAATAGGCCCTTCATAAATTTCAGCTCCAGGCCCATGTGGACCTTAATCTGGCACTGGAGAGACTGATCAGTTCCTGAAGAGACCCACTATTTGCTGAAGAGACCCACCATTTGCTGGAGTGACCCACCAAAACTTAGGCTAATAAGGCAGTATAGCATATTAGTCTGGCCTATTAAACATGATAATTACAAGCCACTCTCATGCTGCAGGTCATTGCTCTGCACCAACAATAGCGCTGGCATGGAGAAAGCAGCTGGAGTGGGAGGAACTGCTCCCTGGCATGCTGTCAGCATACAGTACACTTTTACACTGTCCATTATGAAGTGAGGGAGGAGGAAGAGATTGTCTATTTATTTTCTAGACTTATACTGTAACAGCCTGTATCCATAAATGTTAATAGAAGTACTTTCATATATGTTAAGCATTTTTTTACAGATAATACATACACATATACACACACACACACACACACACACACACACACACACACATTAGTTATAAAATCTATTTATGTGTTTCCTCATGCCTTTATTACAGCTCCATTAGAATGGGAATGGCTATAAACCATGCATATATAAGCATTTATGAATCAATTTAGCACTTAAGAGCAGTCGCTTAATCAGTAAACTAGAAGTTAAATAGACTAATTTAAAAGTAATCAAATATACTGTTTAAATTACCTTGCTTCAGCAAAACTGAGCAATGTTTTTAAGACCAAATCATTAAATAAAAATGTAATGTTTTCAATGACCATATATGTATTTTGCTAAAATAAAGTCCTTATTTACACCTCTATAAAGAAGGTACCCTGTGATTCCTATTCCTGTCTTATTAAAACTCCTTGCCTCAGGTTATTTAGGCATTATCGGGTTGCTGCTCTTAAATATCCCATCTTGGTAATTCATTTCCTTTAACTTTTAATATATATCCCAATAAAAGACCAAAGGAAACAGCTTAACAAAGAAAATAATCCACAATTCTTATTGCTTAAATTAAGAAGAGGTCACAGACATTGCAGATAAAATTGTATAGGAAGGTAAACATGAAGCAACAATATAGGTTATGATAAAAAAAAATGGCATTCCAAAGTATAGGAATAACTTCAATAAATGAATGTTTTAAAACAAGTTCATATTTACATCATAAGGGTTTTGTAGGCATCATGGCAGAGAAAGGGAAAACTGCAGACACATTTGTACAGGCTTTATAACTAGTACAATGTTTATAATTACATACATTAGGCTTTTATTTTATTCATTTCATTATTATTTCTGCCGATTTTCCTGGGTCTTTTTTTTTTTTTCCTTGTATACTGTACTACTAGCCAACTCCAGGGCAAGAAGTAATATTACCCTGATCCCTACCAGGGTCGGTTATTTGAAGTGGAGCCAGGTGAAAATTTATTTTAGCGCCCCTCATCCTTACCAAAAATGAATATATCCGAATTTAGGCATTTCAATATGCGGCACAGGTCCCTTGTATCTGACCTCTGCATTGTTTTTACGTAATTGTGTCTTCTCCGACGTAAGTAATAAGGTTGTTGTTATTATATTATGTCATTATAGATTTAGATATAATAAAGATTTAGATATAATAAATATTTAAAATTCTGTTTAAAAACATGGTGGCATATTATACTATTTATTTATTTAACTGTACATTTTATATATTTCAAATGAATACTTTATACAGGGGCAATTCTTCTGAGCAGCCACCGGTACTGTCTTTGGCACGTCATTAAATAAGGCAGGCTGCAGGCACAATAAGTCTCCACCCGGGGGATGCTTTCAAATTCCAAACTTAATTTAATTTAAAGTGTCTCCCAATGGGTCCATCCACCATGTCCAGGCTGAAGAAAGCGTTGGGCAAACATCTCTTCTCCCTCACCACGATTCAGTCCACGAATGTCATGAAAACATGTATTAAGTATTAATGATATAACCTAATCTCCTGTGGCAATCCAGGGGCTGATACAGTTATTTCATCTCCCGCATTGATTATTGTAATAGTCTCCTTACTGGTCTTCCCAAACATAGGCTATCACCACTTCAATCCATTTTAAATGCAGCTGCGAGGCTAATCTTCCTCACCAGACGTTCTTCATCTGCTGATCCGCTGTCAGTCCCTCCATTGGTTACCGGTATTCTACTGTGTCAAATATAAAATACTTTTACTTACATACAAGGCTATTAACCAAACTGCACCATCATACATCTCCTCACTCATCTCAAAATATCTCCCTACCAGACCTCTCCGCTCTGCACAAGATCTGCGTCTCTCATCCACATGTATTACCTGTTCCCACTCAAAATTACAGGACTTTACCAGGGCTTCACCCACTCTGTGGAATGCACTCCCACGCACAATAAGACTCTCCTCTAGTCTCCAAACCTTTAAACGTTCTCTGAAAACTCATCTCTTCAGACAAGCCAACCAAATTTCAGACCCACACACATAACCTTCACAGCTTCCCTATCCAGTTACATCTCCTCTGTACAGTCCACATAACCTCACATTTTGTCTTCCAACATTGCTGGGTGATCATATCATATACAACCCATTAAGAACCTAGCAACCTGGGGAACCATTATGTGACAAGTAGCATCTATCCTTGTGTATCAATGCCTATTTCCCTATAGATTGTAAGCTTGCGAGCAGGGCCTTCCTACCTCTGTCTGTCTGTCTGTCTGTCTGTCTGCTTTGCCCAGTTTTGTTCTATAATTGTTGTTCTAATTGTAAAGCGCAACGGAATATGCTGCGCTATATAAGAAACTGCTAATAAATAAATAAATACATTTCTCAGTCCCATGAAGCTGGACCAGCCCATGTTATAGACTATGCATAGGACAGTAAATCAGTGGTGGATTTTACCTATGGGCTGCAGGACTGCAGCACCCACCCCTTCCCAGGTAAAATCCACTACCCCGAACAGTGTCAGTGAAGCCATATGCAGTCTTTGCCAGCACTGGATTCACAGTGAATGGCAGTGACATCCTATTGGAAGTCCTACCTGTAAGTCACAGATAACACAGGCAGTCCTATTCGGAGGTGTTTCCTACCTCTGGGACTGCCAGACTGAGCAGCGATAAGCAGAGAGCTGGCTTCCTGTAGGAAGCCACTCCCTGCCTTTGGTGCAGCCCAGTCCGATCCAGCTTCTATGGACTGCAGCTGATGCAGTCCATAGAAGCTGGGGGTTTGATCATGTGCGGTCGCACCATGGCATCTGCACTTGCACTGGTCCTGGCACCTGCCATATCCATTGTGCAGGTTCCAGAACCCAGGCTCCATGTCTCCTCTCTGGGGGCATGGGGGTAGCAGCAGATTTCCTACTTAAAGTAAGTAGGACCCACCTAACAGTAATTATTTCACAGTTCCTGCTGCTCAAGGACAGCAGAGTTAATGTACAGTTGAGCAAACGCACATTTGAATTTTGAATAGTGTATCTTGTGTGAATTCACATTGCACATACTGTACTCAGAAAAAGGGTGCATGCAACTGCCAGGATGCAGATTTTTACACACAGCCCTTGGGACTAAAGTGGGAGTACGCTAAGGGCCTAATTTATACCTGATTGCAGCAGCAAAATCTTTCTCTAATGGGCAAAACCATGTGCACTGCAGGTGGGGCAGATGTAACGTGTGCAGAGAGAGTTAGATTTGAGTGGGTTATTTTGTTTCTGAGCAGGGTAAATACTGGCTGCTTTATTTTTTTACACAGAAATTTAGATTTCAGTTTAAACACATCCCACCCAAATCTAACTCTCTCTGCATATGTTATATCTGCCCCACCTGCACTGCACATGGTTTTGCCCATTAGAGAAAGAATTTGCTGCTGCGATCAGGTCTGCATTAGGACCTAAGTTCAGTGAGGGAGTGTTTATACAAATGTCCCTTTTAGAAGATGTACATTATGCCCATGTTCTAGGAAGATGTGACCATTCACAGATAAAGATGATTTGTTAGAAAACAGCCGCATATAATACCTATGTAAAGGCATATGAGGTTGTATCATCTTTTGTGTGGGAATACACTTTTGTTCCAGTGTTTTATTTCCATTTTCTACAAACTTGTGTTTTACTCTTTCTTTTTTGTACTATCAGCTTTGCATTAGAGATGCAACCGAACCCTACCAGACTTCACCATTCGAGTCCAGATCCGAGTCAGGCTCGGGTTTTCCCGCCTGACTCGGAAACCAGAATGAGGCAAAACATCATCATCCCGCTGTCGGATTCTCGCGGGGTTTGGATTCCATATAAGGAGCCGAGCGTTCCCGACAATTTCACACTAGCATTGGAGAGTGTAGAGAGTGGACGTGTCTCCATTCTCTCAGTGTCCATGTCTTGTGCTGTATTTGTCCAGTCACAGTGGTTGTGTCCTCTTGATGCCATATGTACATTGCTGCTGTGTTGTGCTGCATCAGTTCAGTGGTGGTGTATTGTGCTGCATCAGTCCAGTGGTAGTGTCCTGTGCATCAGCCATCAGTCATTCCAGTGACCAGGCAGTCACAGTAGTATACTCTGCAGCCATATGTCCACTGCTGCCCAGAGGCGTAACTCTGAGAGGCAATGGAGTCATCTGCTGCCGGGCTCCTGCTCTGAAGGGGGGCACCTCTCCTCCCATTCTGTGACACCATTTGGTTAAGTTAACTGATAGCCTCCGCTATCTCTTCAGTGGCCGACTTCCTCGCTGCTCCCTGTACCTAACAAGTCACACATTTTACAAATGTCATACCCAGGGTTAGAACACACGACCTATTACACTGGAGGCGGACACCGTACTGATGAAGCTATTTGCTCCTGTATAGGAAGCATGAGAATTCTAACTATATATATCTGACAATTACACATAATTTCATATAGTTAGAATTCTCAGTCTTCCTATAAAGGGAGCAAATATCTCTATCAGTAAGGTGTCTGCCGTCAGTGTAACAGGTCATGGCTTCTAATGCTGGGTATGACTGCTAAGAAATATGTGATTTAAAATAAATGACAATGAAATATATGTATACGGTATATACAAATTTTTTAGAACACTCAATATATACACACACACACACATATTTATATAAACATAGGGGAGCGCCAATATTTATCTTGCCTCCGGGCAACTGAGATGAACTTACGCCACTGCTGCTGACATATAATAATAATAATAACAACAACAAGTCCCTTCCAGTGTTACTGTGTTGTGCTGCATCAGACCAGTGGTAGTGTCCTGTGCATCAGCCATCAGTCATTCCTGTGACCAGGCAGTCACAGTGGTATACTCTGCTGCCATATGTCCAGTGCTACTGTATAATAATAATAATAATAATAATAATAATAACAACAAGTCCCTTACAGTGTTGCTGACTGTGTTGTCCTGCATCAGACCAGTGGTAGTGTCCTGTGCATCAGCCATCAGTCATTCCAGTGACCAGGCAGTCACAGTGTTATACTCTGCTGCCATATGTCCAGTGCTTCTGTATAATAATAACAACAAGTCCCTTACAGTGTTGCTGTGTTGTTCTGCATCAGACCAGTGGTAGTGTGCTGTGCATCAGCCATCAGTCATTCCAGTGACCAGGCAGTCACAGTGGTATACTCTGCTGCCATATGTCCAGTACTACTGTGCCGCATATTGTGTTATATAACTCCAGAAATATAATGGAGAACAAAAATTTGGAGGATAAAATAGGGAAAGATCAAGAACCACTTCCTCCTAGTACTGAAGCAGCAGTCACTAGCCATGACATAGATGATGAAATGCCATCAACGTTGTCTGCCAAGGCCGATGCCCAATGTGATAGTAGAGGGCATGTAAAATCCAAAAAGCCAAAGTTCAGTAAATAGACCCCAAAAAAAGAATTTTATATGGTCTGAGGAGAAACATAAACTTGCCAATATGCCATTTACGACACGGAGTGGCAAGGAACGGCTAAGGCCCTGGCCTATGTTCATGAATAGTGGTTCAGCTTCACATGACGACGGAAGCCTTCATCCTCCCGCTACAAAAATGAAAAGAGTTAAGCTGGAAAAAGCACAGAAAAGAACTGATGGTATCACAAATCCCCAAGGAGACTCCAAGTGTGTCGGTGGTTGCAATGCTGGACCTTCCCAACATTGGACGGGAAGAGGTGGCTCCTTCCACCATTTGCACGCCCCTTGCATGTGCTGGAAGGAGCATCACAGTCCAGTGTCTGATATTAAAATTGAAGATGTCACTGTTTAAGTATACCAGGATGAGGATATGGGTGTTGCTGGTGCTGAGGTAGAAGTTGACGATGAGGATTCTGATGGTGATGTGTTTTATTTAAATCAGGCACCTGGGAAGACACCTGTTGTCCGTGGGATGAATAAGCCCATTGTGATGCCTGGTCAAAATACCAAAAAAGCCACCTCTTCGGTGTGGAATTATTTCTCCACAAATCTGGACAACAGGTGTCAAGCCGTGTGTTGCCTATGTCAATCTGTAATAAGTAGGGGTAAGGACGTTAACCACCTAGGAACATTCTCCCTTATACATAACCTGCAGCGCATTCATCAGAAGTCAGCGTCAAGTTGTGAAACTTTGGGTAAGAGTGTAAGCAGTCCACTGACACCTAAATCCCTTCTTCCTCTTGTACCCAAGCTCCTGCAATCCACACCACCAACTCCCTCAATGTCAACTTCCTCCTCAGTCAGGAACGTCAGTAGTCCTGTAGGCCATGTCACTGGCAAGACTGAGGAGTCCTCTCCTAACCGGGATTTCTCCGTAGAATCCTTGAGTGGTACGCCTGCTTTTGCTGCCGCTGCTGTTGTTGCTGCTGGGAGTCGATCGTCATCCCAGAGGGGAAGTCAGAAGACCACTTGTACTACTTCAACTAAGCAATTGACTGTCCAACAGTCCTTTGTGAGGAAGATGAAATATGACAGCAGTCATCCTGTTGCAAAGTGGATAACTGAGGCCTTGACACTTATGTTGGTGTTAGACATGCATCCGGTATCCGCCATTAGTGCAGTGGGATTTAGACAATTGATGGAGGTATTGTGTCCCCGGTACCAAATCCCATCTAGGTTCCACTTCACTAGGCAGGCGATACTGAGAATGTACAGAGATGTCAGAAAAAGTGTCACCAGTGTCCTAAAAAATGCGGTTGTATCCAGTGTCCACTTAACCATGGACATGTTGACTAGCGGACCAGGGCAGACTAAAGACTATATGACTGTGACAGCCCACTGGGTCAATGTATGGCCTCCCGCAGCAACAACAGCAGCAGCGGCACCAGTAGCAGTATGTCGCAAATCCAAACTCGTTTCTAGGCAGGCTATGCTGTGTATCACCGCTTTCCGTAAGAGGCACACCGCTGACAACCTCTTACAGAAACTGAGGGACGTCATCGCGCATTTGCTTACCCCACTTAGACTCTCCTGGGGATTTGTGATATCGGACAATGCCACCAATATTGTGCAAGCATTACAAATGGGCAAATTCCAGCACGTCCCATGTTTTGCACATACAATTAATTTGGTAGTGCAGAATTTTTTGAAAATTGACAGGGGTGTACAGGAGATGCTGTCAGTGGTCCGATAAATTGCGGGCCACTTTCGACATTCTACCACTGCGTGCCGAAGACTGGAACACCAGCAAACACTACTGAACCTGCCCTGCCATCAACTGAAGCAAGAGGTAGTAACGAGGTGGAATTCAACACTCTATATGCTTCAGAGGATGGAGGAGCAGCAAAAGGCCATTCAAGCCTATACATCCACCTACGATATAGGCAAAGGAGGGGGAATGCACCTGACTCAAGCGCAGTGGAGAATGATTTCTGAATTGTGCAAGGTTCTCCAACCCTTTGAACTTGCCACACGTGAATTCAGTTCGGATAATGCCAGCTTGAGTTAGGTCATACCCCTTATCAGGCATTTGCAGAAGCAGCTGGAGAAATTAAAGGAGGAGCTAAGACGGAGTGATTCCACTAAGTATATGGGATTTGTGGATGGAGCCCTTCATTCACTTTGCCAGGATTCAAGGGTGGTCAATCTGTTGAAATCAGAGCACTACATTTTGGCCACCGTGCTCGATCCTAGGTTTAAAGCCTAAGTTGTATCTCTCTTTCCAGCAGACACAATTGTGTAGAGGTTCAAAGACCTGCTGGTGAGTAAATTGTCAACTCAAGCAGAACGTTACCCATCAACAGCTCCTACTTCAATTTCTCCCACAACTGGGGCTGCAAGGAAAAGGATAAGATTTCCTAGCCCACCCGCTGACGGTGATGCAGGGCAGTCAGGAGCGAAAGCTGACATCTGGTCTGGACTGAAGGACCTGCCAATGATTACTGACATGTCTACTGTCACTGCATATAATTCTGTCACCATTGAAAGAATGGTGGAGGATTATATGAGTGACAGCATCCAAGTAGGCATGTCAAACAGTCCATATGTATACTGGCAGGAAAAACAGGCAATTTGGATGCCCTTGCACAAACTGGCTTTATTTTACCTAAGTTGCCCCTCCTCCAGTGTGTACTCTGAAAGAGTGTTTAGTACAGCCGGTAACCTTGTCTGCGATCAGCGTAGGAGGTTACTTCCACAAAATATGAAGAAGATGATGTTCATTAAAATGAATTATAAATTCCTCGAGGAAGACCTTGACCAGCAATTGTCTCCGGAAAGTACACAGAGACCTGTGATGGTGGATTCCAGTGGGGACGAATTATTACTCTGTGAGAAAGGGGGGGTGAGGAATCGGAGGATGAGGATGAGGTCGACATCTTGCCTCAGTAGGGCAAGTTTGTGCAAAGAGAGATTGCGTCTTTTTTGGTGGGGGCCCAAACAAACCACTCATTTAAGCCACAGTCGTGTGGCAGACCCTGTCATTGAAATGATTGGTTTGTTAAAGTGTGCATGTCCTGTTTATACAACATAAGTGTGGGTGGGAGGGCTAAAGGACAATTCCATCTTGCACCTCTTTTTCTTCTTTGCATCATGTGCTGTTTGGGGACTATTTTTTTAAAGTGCCATCCTGTCTGACACTTCCATACAGAGCCAGCCCTAACCAATATGATGCCCTAGTCAAGATTTTGGCTGGTGCCCCCTAGCACCACCGCTGGTTCTGCCTCTGACCTTGCACCTCTTTCCCAGCACCATCACCCCTCACCCATAGCAGTCCTTGTACCCCTATATTTTAAATAGGAACAGTTCGCACATTTGACGCACAGCCCAAAAAGGGGCATCTTCTTGCTGGGAAGGGGCATGGCCACACAATAGTAACCCCAATTCCAATTACGCCACACAGTACTGCAACTTTATTTTATCTTGCGATAGTGTCCATAATTCATATTACATCCCACAGTAGTATCACTTTATCTTATAAACGTTACTCCTCACAGTAGAGCCCCTTATTCACATTACATCACACTGAATTGCTCCTTATTCACATTACACCACACCTTATTGCTCTTTATTCACATTAGACGACACAGTAGTGCTCTTTCTATATGCAACGCCACATAGTAGAGCACCTTATACACATAATGCCACACATTAGTAATGCATTTATACACAATTCCACACAGTAATGCCCCTTACACATATGACACACATTAATGTCCTTAGAAACATAATGCACCTTACACATTATGATAACCTTTATTAATGCCCTTTTACACATAATGTCCCTTACACATATGCTGCACATTATTAATGCCCTTATATACATAATGACACACATAGTGCCTCCTACACATTTGCTGCACATTATTAGTGCCCCTATACACATAATGACACACATACAGTAGTACCCTGTTACACATATGCCACACATTAAAATTGCCCTTATACACATAATGACACACATAGTGGCCCTTTGCACATATGTTGCACATTATTAATGCATTTTTACATGACACACATAATGCTCCTTACACATATTCCGAACACTACTGCACAACCAACCCACTCACATGCACACAGCACTCACACTTCCACTAACACTGTGACCTCTGCCTCTGCTTGGATACAGATGTGTCCTCACAAATCTTGCATCAATGCTAACGTCGGGCAACTTTTTTTTTAATGAAAATACATCTTATTTGCATTACTATGTGGCTAGGATGCACAAGCAGCTTCTGCTGATTAAACTGATATGCAGCATGCCTATATACTGTGTGAGACTGTGGCTGTATCTGCATATTAAATGCTACATACAGAATATAGGCAAGCCGCATATCATTTTAATCAGCAGAAGCTGATTATGCTCCTAGGCATATCAAATGCCCTAGGCAATTGCCTAGTTTGCCTATGCCTATGGCCGGCTCTGCTTCCATATATGTCCAGTTGTACTGCCATTTAATTCCAGTGATTTTGCCGTATAATTCCAGTGATTTGGATGTATAATTCCAGTGATTTTGACGTATAATTCCAGTGATTTGGACGTATAATTCCAGTGATTTGGACGTATAATTCTAGTGATATTTAACATTTAATTCCAGTGATTTGGACGTATAATTCCAGTGATTTGGATGTATAATTTCAGTGATTTGGACGTATAATTCCAGTGATTTTGCAGTATAATTCCAGTGATTTGGACGTATAATTCCAGTAATTTTTCCCTTTAATTCCAGTGATTTTGCAGTATAATTCCAGTGATTTTGCCATTTAATTCCAGTGATTTGGATGTATAATTCCAGTAATTTGGAAGTGTAATTCCAGTGGGAATTGTTTGTGTTGCTTGGCTTAGTCATACAGCTACCTCATTGCACCTCTTCGACATCTTTGCATGAGGTGCTGTTTGGGGCCTAGTTTTTGAAAAGTGCCATCCTGTCTGACACTGCCGTATGAGTCCAGAGGTACTGCTGTATTAGTCCTGGGGTACTGCCATATTAGTCCACCTATTGCTGAATTTTTTAAAATGACAGGGGCGTGCTGGAGATGCTGTCAGTGGACCGAACAATTGTGGCCCACTCTCGACATTCAGCCACTGCGTGACACTACTAGATGGGCCAGGTGGTTGTGTCACTTAGCTTAGTCATACAGCAACCTCGGTGCACCTTTTTTTCTTCTTTGCATCATGTGCTGTTTGGGGCCTTTTTTGATATCTGCCCTCCTGTCTGCCACTGCAGTGCCACTCCTAGATGGGCGAATTGTTTGTGTCGCTTGGCTTAGTCATACAGCTACCTCATTGCACCTCTTCTTCATCTTTGCATGAGGTGCTGTTTGGGGCCTAGTTTTTGAAAAGTGCCATCCTGTCTGACACTGCAGTGCCACTCCTAGATGGGCCAAGTGTTTGTGCCGCACACTTGTGTCGCTTGGCTTAGTCATACAGCAGCCTCGGTGCACCTCTTTTTCTTCTTTGCATCATGTGCTGTTTGGGGACTAGTTTTATTAATAGTGCCATCTTGTCTGCAACTGCAGTGCCACTCCTAGATGGGCCAGGTGTTTGTGCCGCACACTTGTGTCGCTTAGCTTGGTCATACAGCCACCTCTGTGCACCTTTTAGGCCTAAAAACAATATTGTGAGGTGTGAGATGTTCAGAATAGACTGGAAATGAGTGGAAATGAATGTTATTGAGATTAATAATACTGTAGGAGCAAAATTACCCCCAAATTCTGTGATTTTAGCTGTTTTTATGTTTTTTTTTGTAAAAATCCTCTAGATCCAAAACCAAAACCCGAAAGAGTGGTTTTGGGAAAAACCTAGCCAAAACTCAAAACACGAAAGTGGAATTAGAACCAAAACCAAAACACAAAACACGAAAAGTGCCAGCCGCACATCTCTAGTTATTACCTCCTGCATGTTTTCATGTCACCAATAAAGACTTTTGTGGGTTTAGTAAGTTTTACTCAGGAGGATACTTGATTACTGTATGTTTTCTAAATGTCAGTTACAGTAGCTATAATTCACACATTTGATGTATTTCTTGCAGCTGAACATGAGTCTTCCCAATTACTGTAATATGGAGAATTGCTCTTTCAGTGTTCATAGCTTCTTTGATAACTATGTAAAACAAATGAGCTTAATGTATTTAAAATGAGACACTACCAGGGGCAGAATGGGAACTAAAAATGTCCCTGAAACATTTTCTAGGACTGGCATCATATGGCAGCACCAAATCAACTGCAGAATTTCCTGGGTCCTTTTTTGGCCTAGTATACTACTAGCCAATTGCAGGGCAAGAAGTAATATTACCATGATCCCTAACAGGGCTGGAGCTAGACCAAGTGAATCCCAGGGTGAAAATTGATTTTGGTGCCCCTCATCCTTACCAAAAATGAATATATCCCAATTAAAGCATAAGAATATGTGCCACAGGTCCCTTGTATCTGACCTCTGCCTTTTTTGACACACATTGCGTCTTTTCCAACATAAATAATAAGTTATTGTTATTAATTTATATCATTGCTGATTTAGATATGATAAATGTTTAAAAATCTGTGAAACCAATGCCAAAGTAGGCAGGATTAGTACATCACTATGTCTGCATGGAAGCTGAGTGACAGTATGTAGCAGGAATGAAATAAAGAGGGCATTATACTTGTACTACACAGTAATATATCCATCTCATCAATATACTACAGTAGACACAGCAACACCAAATGCCCAGATATCCAGAACATAGTATTAATTCATAAGTATAGGGCATTGAGATTGAGGCGTATTACCAAATTCAAATTCTGGGTTCTAGATTCATTATTTCACACATTGGTACCAACCAGAAGAGGTTTAGACCTTATAATATAGAGTGCAGTTATCAGCTTGCCATCTTGTTATATAAACTTAGTGATACCTAACCAATTCAAAACCCAGTACAATAACAGTGGCTGTGCAACAAGTGTCAATTTGTCTCTCTCCTCTTCTCAGTTACACTCTCTTCTTTCTCTACATTTCTGTTTTGTTCTCATCATTACATCTTCTTTCCCTCTCATCTCCCTGATCCTTCCTCCTCTCTTTCATGTGAATCTCCCTCCTCTCTGGCTATTATCCCTTTGTTACACTCCCACCCATGTCACTCAATTTATCTCCTGTCCTATACTACTTGTTCTCTCTATATCCTTCATCTGCCCCATGCTTACCCACATTTTTGCACAGTGGTCTATTTACATGTTCTTTTTTACACTAGTATCTCAATATTTCAATTTGAACCTTTCTTTACATTTTACATTTTTTGATTTGTAAAATTGGTTCTTCCTCATTTTTCTAGCTCTCCATCTTTAGCTTTCCCACAACAGCCACTATTTTCTTATTTTCTGCTTGTACCAATACACTTCTACCCCATGTAAATATTTATGCTCTCCTTCCTCCCAATCAGCCACCTGGCCTCCTGCACAACAGCCCTAATGCCCCTTTTCCCCATGCAGTTGCCCTCCCTTCTATACAATTCACCTGTACCACTTCCCAATATTTTTCTACCTTTATCACTCATTCTCAGCCACCTTGAAACCTCTGCTCCTATTATCACAAAGGTCTAATACTGCACTGAGGCTAGAGTTTGGCTCTTTAGGCAAGAGAAAACAAATACTGTAAGTAGGTCAATGCATTTAACAGAGTAAACAAGCTAATTTGAGACTTTATGCCCAATACATTTAACATAGAGTATAGGTAACACCAGCCAGTCAGCTCCGTTCAGCTCATAATGTTAGTAGTTGTTATGTGGGTCATTATGAAATAGTTTGTAAATACAAATATGATGGAGGATTTCAATAATTTTAATCAAATTTACATTTACATTGAGTGAAATCCAAAAGCAAAAGAAGTATGGTCGTGCCCAGACCAAAAACAATGTAAAAACACCATGGGGGTTTTATGCTTTTTGGCATTCTTTTCCAGGATTTTGAAGTTGCTGGAATTATCAAAAGCATGGAAAAATAGTTTCAAAATTGTCATTTTCAATGA
The DNA here is from genome assembly GCF_028390025.1 of Pseudophryne corroboree. Lineage (NCBI taxonomy): Eukaryota > Metazoa > Chordata > Amphibia > Anura > Myobatrachidae > Pseudophryne > Pseudophryne corroboree. The sequence continues at coordinate 1,009,662,701 of NC_086444.1, read as the reverse complement.
GTCTAATCATAATTATTTTTCAATACAATAATGCAGGATAAGCTGCCAATAGAAGATGTGTTTTTCATAAGCGTGGAAGCTTGAAGCTATTTCACCTGTTATCCTATAAAAACAAACAAAAAAAACCTTTCCTAAACTGTCGATGCTACTTAACATTGGTAATGGACAGGGTCAGATTCAAGGGTGTTTTAAGAGAGGAGGAGGCCCCTGTGCAGCCTTCTCTGACCGATGCACAAGGTTTTAATACTTACCTCTCCGGAGTCCCCTGGTGGTGGCATCCTTCTACGCAGCGGCAATAGAGTATGAGCATTGGAATATGGCGAGTCAGCCATTTTCCTGAAGATTTTCCTAATACGCATGCACAAAACTCCGGAAAAATGGCTACCGTTCCACGTTTCTGGAGGTTTCAGCAGGCGCATTAGAGTTTGCTCCCCCTAGTGTTCAGACTCTGTTGCACTGCCAAGAAGGGATGGCTCTGACAGAGGACTCCAGAGAGGTAAGTATTAAACAAATGGGTGCAGTGTGTGTGTGGTGGGCTCCCCTGAACCCCAGAGCCCATGTGCCCCACACACACTGCACCCATTATAGATACGCCAATAGTCAGACTGGCATACAGGGGTACAGAGGAAACCCCCGGTGGGACCAACTGCCATAGGGCCCATCTCCTTCTCTAGGGATCAGGATAAAGATTGTGCACTTGAATAATACATTATACATATTTTACATTATACTGCACAGGACTTTGTTGTATTTTCTACTGTGCATTGCTGTTATTAATTTGATATATTTTCATGCATGCACTAGTAGTATTTACTATATAATATATATTGATTATTTTTAAAGGGCCCAGGCCATGTACTGTTTAATGGTTAGCCAAGCCTCTGTAGGACTGGCCACACCCCTAAGTATGCATCACTATTACTGCACTCTCTGGTGGGCCCTTCTTGCCACAATCTGACACTGGTCAAGGACCTCCACAAGATGACCAGGCCAATGCTAAGTAGCGTTGAACCCTCCCTAATAAGCTGGGAGGTACCAGGCTTTAGTACCAGGATAGTGTTTCCACTTTAGTTTTTAACAACTAATTTATGTCATCTTACTAAATAAAACTGATATATGTGCCCCCGTCCTATTAAAATGTATTTATTTTTTAACATTTATTTGTACAGCCCTCTCATATTTATGTGCACTTTACAAATGGTTACACAATAATAAAACAATAGACAGAAGAGTACGACGGACTTGTTAGCACATTTCTAGATGGAAATAGGCATTTTATACATGAGGTTAATTGCTATATATAGAAAGTGTTTAACTTTTATGCAATCTTTATCACTGAAAAATAATATGTGTTCCCATAATTAAAAAGAATAAAAACCCCTATAATAAATAATAATCATCATCAACATATTACCCCATGTTATAAAAATAATCTGTAACCCGCATCATTTATAATAGTAAAAAGTATTTTCTCTTTTCTTGATTCCACATAGTCTATAAAGTTAAAAAAAATGTAAGACTTGACAATCCTAAAAACTTTATGGATGGGCAAACAATCAGGAAAGGATACCATAATAAAGAACATGAAATGAAATAAAAAGCATAATGCAGAGCAATAAGCTATCATAATGGTGCTTCAGTACTTAGAAGTTTATTAGACCGCACCTCTTTGAGGTACCATCTTGGAACTTACCAAAAAAATATATAAAGAGGTATTTGTGAAAACCTGCATTGTTTAAAGCTGAATTATCACATAGTTAGAAATAAGAAGTTACAATTTGTTAGGCTCCATTGAACTTGGAACTAAGCATTTTAATATTGTGCAAAATTCAGGCATAAAACACTCATGGAAAAGAATCAGACTTTTATAGCAACCTTTGGAAACATCAGCACTACAATAAAATAAAAGGCAGTGGCATGTATTTGTGCCATTTATTTCAGGAGTTCCAAAGTCCATGAATAAATTCTGTATTTTATTGCCAAAACTATGCATCACCGTAGTGCCTGATGCGATCTTCCAGGTGGAGATACAAAGATCGATTGTTGCCTTGGTCGGCTATTAGCCCAAGTGTCGAGAGATCATCACAAGGTTCCCCGTGGTGCTCTCTTAATCAGAAGATGACATTTCAAGTGCAAAACCTTGTAGCAAAAACATTATTTATATTACATGGCACAAAATGTATGTGCACTAAAATTCTGATCCCAGTTTTTGGCAAGTGTGTTTTATTTTTAATATAGTAATTGAGCCACAGAAGATAGGATGAAAAGCTGAGTGAGAATGTCAGTGGCACATTCAGGTAGATTGAAGGAAGTGGTATACATATCCAGGTTCATGCATTTTAATCCTGTAATCATCATAATATTTATGATGTATTGCCCTACAAAGCAGAATTCTTTAAGCCACCACAGAAAACTGATACTTTAACTGTAACATGGTTATATACTTTTCAGTTATTTTATCATGTATAATCAAATTCCATGTAGTAAATTTAAAACAGATTGTTAATGAAAATGTTATAGGTTTATGCTCATTTCCTTGGGGATCATTTCTTCAATGTACAACAGTTTATAAATTTATAGCGTTTTTAAGTGAAATAGCATTTCGTGGAAATTTCAATGCCAACAATTATATAGAAGTCCAAGTATAAAGGAAACAGTTTGTCTTGGCCTGTCAAGTGAATAACAGCATAGAGCACAGTACATTGTTGCCTTAATGAAATATGGCCAGGTCTCTGAAACGTAGCATTGAATAGCAATATATTTGGCTTACTGTGTTACTAAATTCGCCTTTTGCTTATTTCCAGCTAATATGAACTGAAGTATTATACAATGATCTGCAAATTCAAGAGTGATTACGGGTTTTAAAACTGTCTCCACTTGCTATTAAAATTATATATATATATATATATATATATATATATATAAAAGCAAAATAGAGGAGTACCCAATGGTGCTAATGAGAAAACAAAAGCAGCACCTCTAGAAGAACCTCCTGTTAGTAAGGTTCAGAAACAATGACAAAATAGAAAACAGATCTGAGGGCGCTAAAGGGATGGTACTCTTTCAATGATTGCTTATTTATTAAAAACAATTCTTAACTATAAAAACCATAAAAGATTTATTCATGAAAATACAAAATAAAACATATACAGTGTATGTTTTCACATGGAGAAGTCTTCAGATGTAATCTCTCTTGACATTCAGTTTATTTTAATAATATTCAATGCACTGCAGATCAATAGATAAACCCAACATGTTTCATCCCTTAGCAGGACTTCATCAGGGGTGCTCAACCTAAACAGTAAATATGAACAACGAATACATGAACAGTACTAATCCATAAAATAATATATATGATTCATAATGACCATACAATACATACCGAATGCTCACAAGATTGAAATTGAAGAAACACTTGAATGACACTCTATTTAAACCAGTGTACATGGGCATGACACCTGATAAACAAAACATCATATTAATTCAGACTCAGAAGGTGTATATAATGAGGAATAGTTAGGCGGTGGAGAAGAGGAAAATGGCGATACATACCAGACTATAGCTGGTATGATAAAACACAAAATGATGTGGCTCCGAAGTGGATAGGAGTCCTTTATAAATATGACGTATCTCGCCAAACACTTAAAAATTTCCTAAATTGATAAACATAATTAAGGAGTTATAAATATATGGTTATTGTTTTATTTTCTATTCATATATATCAATCAAAAATGTAGTGTGAACATACCAGTGAAAGAAGTAACATATATCTCCAACTGGATTTTTATTATTTTTATTATTTAAATTGTACGAGTCCATCTAAATGTGTGTTTTTGTTTAGTGTAATAAAAAAATGTTAAAAACGGTATTACGCTATTAGGATTTTTTCCCTTTTGGGAGTATTTTATTGTTTTTAAGGTTCTCGGATGGATGAGAACCCTGAAGGATCACACCTCAGTCCAGAACACTCTGAATGAGGATAAAGTGAGTGTTCTTTTCACTAAGGGTGTGTATGGTATACACACATATATTGCTTGTATATGTTTCTAGTGCACGGGAAGTAAGTGCACTGGTGCAAGAGCTCACAATTTTTTACATGTAATTTGCACAAATAAGCACATCAGCACTTTTTATGCATGCCAGCAAAAAGTCACTTTATGAATCTGAAGGGCAGTATCATTGATACGCTGTCTCCATCCTATATCCATGTGTATTGACACATAAACATTTGGACTACGGTGGAAGGAGAAGCAATACTAGGCAAAGTACTGTACCTGAAAGACACTTCTACATGCCCACTTCATGTATTTATCCGGTACACATATATTGATTGTCACCGATAAGTCACGGTAGAAATCCCCATTTTGATGCACTGAAGGCGCAGCTGATTTACCATTAGTGAAAATTTGAACTTTGTCCGATTGGAAATGGGACTATCCTGAAATTTAGCAGCATCCACTATATACACTTGGAGTGCCTCCTATTTATTTCTTATTTATTGATTAAGCCACAGGAGAGTGGCTAATATATATTGTTATAGTCATCACAAAAATTATTTTTATTTGTATATATCTTTGTGAATTATTGAATTATATGGTTGTTAGTGCTAATTGCACCTCTTTACACACACACACACACACACACACACACACACACACACACACACACACACACACACACACACACACATATATATATATTTGAGTAAGTGGAGAAAAGTGTCTAAAAAGTATATACAATGTGTACCCAGTATGAGTAAAAAGGGGACACTACTTATCTGGTGCAAACCTTCTTCGGTCATAAGACCAATATGGGAGCATGAAAAAGATAAGATAAATATAGCGCATACAGTTTTAATACAGTTTTCATACCATTGTTCAGCATAAAACTAGTTGTATATAAGACTTGTATATAAAAAACCTTCTAAGGATAAGCAAATCCTATCATTTAAAATCCACAGCCAGGGATAATAAAAGGTTTTTCACAAATTTTAATATAACACAAAAAAACAAATGGTAAAAATGCAAGCGTACAGAATAAAGGATAAATCAAGCTTATCTATCCATATAGGAGATTGGGTACATTAGTTTTCCATAAGTATCCAAAGAAATGGTAGAAATGCAAACGTACAAAAGATAAATATTAAAAGGCTTATCTGTCCATAAAAAGGTTAAGGTACAGCAGTCCCAATGCGTTTCGTCAGCAGTTAGACTTCGTCATGGGGATAGGGTCAGTAAACAGAAGAGCTTAATTTATACCTACAGAGATAATAGGATCCCAGCACATGGCTGAGTTAATAGTGACATCACTTCCTGTGAAAGGTATTTGGTGTGGTGAGGACAACTATTCATATAAACTTTAAACAGTCACAAATGATTAGTGCTGCTTCTCTGATGAGAAGCATGAATAAACACAACATTTAAATGTTAAAAGCAGGTTACTGGATGATGGATCACCGTATAGCGTGCGGTGGAATGCACTCTGGAATGTATATTGACTTCCGGGTGCGGCACATTGCACAACGTCACTTCCGGTGTCATGAGACGCGCTAACACCGGCCGGTGGAGCGCGCCGTGGAAAGCATCACCATGTTAGTGACGATGCACAGGGTAATAATATTAGATCCAGGATCATGTGATATGTGGAGCGCTCAGTGGAACGCATTAACATGATGGAGGCATTTCTAAATGATAACTTACCAATTGGCTAGTAAAACGTATCATACAGCGCACACCCACTAAAAAAAACTAATAATTATTTAGTTCTAATATAATAATCAGCTTGCATATATTTAAATAGGACATGGGGTGTGCTTAATAATATATATAAAAATCCAATGTAAAACCACACTAGTATATATATATATATATATATATATAAATTAGTGATGAGCGGGTTCGGTTCCTCGAAATCCGAACCCCCCGAACTTCACCCATTTTACACGGGTCCGAGGCAGACTCGGATCTTCCCGCCTTGCTCGGTTAACCCGAACGCGCCCGAATGTCATCATCCCGCTGTCGGATTCTCGCGAGATTCGTATTCGTTCGGGGGGGTTCGGATTTCGAGGAACCGAACCCGCTCATCACTACTCCATATAGAGTGCAGAATTTTGCTGACCACCAGTATATAAATAGCAGTACGGTACAGTAGTCCATTGCTCTACCTCTGTGTCGTCAACTATACTACAAAAGTTCAGTAAAATGACCCAAAAATAAAAATTAAAAGCATCTGATGAGAAGCGTAAACTTGCCAATATGCCATTTACGACACGGAGTGGCAAGGAGCGGCTGAGGCCCTGGTCTATGTTCATGGCTAGTGGTTCAGATTCACATGAGGATGGAAGCACTCATCCTCTCGCTAGAAAACTGCAGTGCCACTCCTAGGTGGGCCAGGTGTTTGTGTCAACCACTTGGGTTGCTTAGCTTAGCCATCCAGCGACCTTGGTGCACCTCTTTTTTTCTTTGCATCATGTGCTGTTTGGGGACTATTTTTTAAATCGGCCATCCTGTCTGACACTGCAGTGCCACTCCTAGATGGGCCAGGTGTTTGTGTCGGCCACTTGGGTTGCTTAGCTTAGTCATCCAGCTACCTCGGTGCAAATTTTAGGACTAAAAATAATATTGTGAGGTGTGAGGTGTTCAGAATAGACTGGAAATGAGTGGAAATTATGGTTATTGAGGTTAATAATACTATGGGATCAAAATGACCCCAAATTCTATGATTTAAGCTGTTTTTGAGGGTTTTTTGTAAAAAAAAACGAATCCAAAACACACCCGAATCCGACAAAAAAATTTCAGGGAGGTTTTGCCAAAACGCGTCCGAATCCAAAACACGGGCGCGGAACCGAATCCAAAACCAAAACACAAAACACAAAAAATTTCCGGTGCACATCACTAATATATGTATGTATATATATATATATATATATAGTATTTCAGCAATATTATTGGCCAAGGCAAGATATTTCATTTCTGATATATTTAGATCAAGCTGTGTTTGTTAAAAATCCTTGATTAGTGCTGCACCCTTTGTCTCAGTTTTTCTACCGAGAATAAATCTGGAAAGCATAAATAAATTGGGCACACAATAATGAAAGTACTTCACAACTTTTATTCCTGTCACACCAGATTAAAAATCACGTACAAAATAAACATCTTTGATGAAGTATACGATTTGCACGCATGTATACTTAAACACCAATGCTAACTGGCTTTACAGCAACCATCCAGCTTCTTACTGTCATTTATCTATCACAGTCTATAAAATGACAGAATCTGATTAGTTGCTCTGGGTAATTTCTCTACTTCAGGGTCTACCACACATTTACTAACGGGTGATTTTTAAAATGATTTAAAAAAGAATATGTCAAAAATCATCTGTTAGTAAATATGGACTTTACACCCTGAAATACAAATCGACCAAACAGTGACCAAAAATCGACCCAGATCAACTTTTAATAAATATACCCTTAAATCCCACATTTACTAACAGATGAATTTTGACATTTTTTTTAAAAGTATATCAAAAATCATCTGTTAGTAAATGTGATTTAGACCCTGAGAAACAAAACCAATCAAAAATCGACTAAACATCGATCAAAATCGACCCAAATCAACTTTTAGTAAATATACCCCACTGTCTTTCTTCATTCAGAGAAAAATTCAAAAAACTTTGTCTCGCAAAAGTTAAGGATAATTTATGAACAAGTATCGCATAGATAACACAGCCCAACACGTGTTTTGGTCCCAAGGATTTTTGAGCTGATTTTATGTATATTTGGTGTGCTGATTTCAAATATAACATTAATATTTGCCTATCAGCTCTAATTAATATTTGCCTATCAGCTCTAATTTTTGAGATATAAACATTGTGTGATTTGTGTTACCCTATTTCATATTAGGCCTATGATTCACATAATAAAACACAAAAAGTAAAAAATAGTCTAAAAATATTTTCTAGATTATTTTAGTGACATCAATAAAACATACTAAAATTACAGTAACACTATAGGACTCAAATAACACTTTTTCTTCAAAATAATAAAATGAAACCATAAATGAAAAGAAATGTAGTTTAGGAAGCTTCTTTTGTGGGCATTCTTGAATGGCCTTTGTTTGGATAGTCTCTTTATAAATTCCAGCTGTAATCTGCCATCACATGTATATCCCATTCTCCCTGGTAGCGATCTTCCATTGATTTAATATCCTGGTGAAATCTTTCACCTTGCTCTTCGCTCATATCACCCAAATTTTCTGGGAAATGGTCCAAGTGGCTGTGTAAGTAATGAAGTTTTATGCTCATATTACATCCAAGGTCTCTGAAATTAATGAGCATGTTGTTTACTAGCTCAGCATAGTTTTGAGCTTTGTGGTTGCCCAGAAAGTTTCTGACAACCAGGATGAATGACGTCCTGCTCAGAATAAAGGTCGCCCAGATGGCAATGTGCTGCAGCCTTAGCATGCGCAAAAAGTATAGCTGTTAGAGAAAAACTGTTTTCATATTTGGATTTAGCACGTCTGATATAACCAAAATCAATACAAACATTCCAAGCACCAAATGAAAAAAAAAATTGTTGGGCAGTGTAATCTAGCCTATTATATAGACTGGAAAGTTTTATACTATTTATATCATATTTAATTTATATTTTCATTAATATAACAATATATTTTATCTTATTACACTTTTGTATGAGGTAATACGCCTCAATTAAAAATTGTTTTAAAAAAATCAAGGACTTCAAAAAGGTATAGATCAAATTCTTGCAATCCTCCCAGATCACCAGGATATCATTGACGCAGAGTGCACATAATTCAATGTATTTTTTTCTGATTATAATGACCAAAAGCATAAAATTCTCCCAAAAGTAAGAGACCAAAGGCAAGTCCTTCCTTACTTTTGCAATGCAATGTACACACTGACACACTGATCGTAAAAAAAAGAAAAAGGAAAACTAAGCGCTCTGGTGAGTAGCACTGCAATGTGATTGTCAGCAGCCTCTTGTAAAAGGGAATTGCCAGTCCCTTAAAACACAAAAATACCAAACAAATAACAAGTGGCGCTTGACAGTCAGAAAATTAAAACATTTATTTTAAAAAATGTATATGAATTACAACAACCTCCCGGGGGTGTATAACAATATTAAAACATCACAATAATATAGATGTACAATGTATTATTACTGAGTGTTCAGGCTATAATTAAAACACCAATTGTAGATGATCTTATATACATACAATTAACCACTAATAACACCTGGAAGGTCATAAAACTTGCAGGGTTCAGTATATGCACAAAAGTGTATAGCTATAAAGTACTTTGTCAGAACAAAGGATCACTCACGGCTGTGTGCTTTGAAGATTTGCATGTATCACAGATGAATAGCAGTAAGCGGCTGGTGCAAGATTATTAGGATGAAAAAAGAATTTATATGCACCTATAACGCTGGGCAGGAGCTTCTTCGGTCCCTGCTCCCTGGTGTTGTCTCGTTAACCAAGTGGAGACACACACCAGAGCCTCAGCAAATGGAATTGATGCCGCGCCATGCGGGGAGTCCCGATTGTCCGTCCTTACCCGATCAGCGCCACCTCCGGTACCTCCGTGCTTTCCAAATGGAGGCAAATAGCTGGTGAAGCCGGAGCTGTTGTGGTGATCGGTCCGGGTGTATTGGCCGGCAGTCGGCCTGTCTTGAATGGAGCAGACACCCGGTGTAATTTCCGTGCGCCGGTCCGCACCGGACCTGTCGGGAACGGCACCTGTTGCTTCTACCGCCCCAACTTGAGATGAACGGCTGGGGCTGTAGGAATGAAAGGCTGCAGATCGAATGCTCCGGGCTGCAGTAATCAAAACCGGGTTCCTATGCACGGCTCTGAAATTCAATTTGAAGCAGTCAGCAGTAATGATCCTTAAAGTGCAAAGCCTGTATCCTTAACGCGTTTCAACGCCAGCAGGGCGTCTTTTTCGAAAGGCAGGTATACCTGGGAGCAGGAGTATTCAGGTCTTATACCTGCTCCACAGTTGGAACTAATTATCAGTGATTTAGCTCAGCCATTCTAGATCATCAAATTAGATGTAATGTTTTAGGCTCCTTTATTTTGGAGCAGACATACACATTCATAAGTAACACTATAATAATACCACCATGACACAGTAAAAGGCAGCACAAGATGTACTGCATAAACAGTGCAAATAAAATAAAAGAACCCAAATAAAATATGAGACTGGGAATACCTATCTTTATCATAAGGAATATATTATAGCGATCCATAATTACCATACCAATTTGTATATCTATAAATATGTATATTTAAATCAATGAGATTCTATATTATCATAGCACTGATTTAAAAAACCATGATAAGAAAAAGTTTCTTTTATGTGGATACATGTTCTTACACACACTTCGGATCTCTGCTGTCAGTAACACAAATACTAATACCTAGGAAGGAAAATCCCCCCAGAAAAACTCCTGGAATAATGTGTTATTACACGTGATGAGTTTGAGTTCCTCTACCCCCTCCACCCAATCACTCCCATTTATTATCACCTTCCCAAAGTACACAAGACACTGCACGCACCCCCGGGTCGCCCTATTATTTCAGGGATTGAGGGCCTTACATCTAATTTGTCTTATTACGTTGATCACTTTTTACAACCACGTGCATCCTCTCTGACATCCCATATTAGAGACACCACTGAGTTTATTAAACTGGTGGAAGGTTTGAAATGGAATCCTGATTTCCTGTTCGTCACATGTGACGTACAAGCTTTGTACACCAATATCCCACATACAAAAGGGATAGAATGTGTGGCAAAAAGCTTACGTGAGGAAATGGGTATCTCAGAGGGGAAACGTCAATTTATTCTTTCTGCTATTGCTTTTATTTTGTCCCACAATAATTTTTTATTTGATCACTGTCACTATTTACAGGTCCTCGGTACAGCGATGGGGACCAGGTTCGCGCCCAGTTTCGCAAACATCTACATGGGCAACTTTGAAAACACCTATATCTGGGGAGGCGCCCATGTTGCGAACCTGGTCCTTTATGGTCGCTATATCGACGACCTGTTTTTTGTTTGGAAAAGGGATTCTGCTTCAGTCACTGAGTTTGTTAGGTATATTAACAATAACACTTATGGTTTAACCTTCACGTGCACTCACCATCCTTCACAGATTAATTTATTGGATGTAACGGTGGAGGTGGTAGAGGAAATTGTCACAGTATCACCTTTTAAAAAATCAGTGGATGTATGTAATTATATTCCTTATTCCAGTAATCATAATAAAAACTGTCTTAAGAATGTACCAAAAAGCCAGGTACACAGGATTAGGAGAAATTGCACTTTTGATAAGAAATATCATGAACAGGTCAGGGATCTGGTGGACACATTTAAAGGTTGTGATTATCCACAAGGAGTATTAGATGAGGCTTTGGTTTATGCTTCTAAACTTGTAAGAAAAGATATGCTTGCCACTGAGGATGATGAGAATAATGCTGACATACAGGAACCTGGCCATCCAAGTGGTGTGAACTTGGAGACTAATGATGGAGACAGGTATAGGATTAGGGATAAAGATAAAAATAAAAATAAAGTAATAAAGAAGAACAAAGATAAATATAGTCTAGTATTTAAGTCCAAATTTAATGTAGCGGCTAGTAAGATCAAGGGCATAATCAATAAAAATTATAGATTATTATTCACTGATATTGGCGTCTCAAGGAACATTTAGATGAAACACCAGTGATAGTTTTTAAGAAAGCCAAAAATTTGAGGAATATTCTGGCTCCTAGCTTCTTTAAAGGACATTCAGATCGGTCCCTAAAAAATACACAAAGAACTTTAATTGGACCAGAGGTCACAGGGTTCTATAGATGTAACCATGGGAGGTGTATCACTTGTTCGTTTGTTTCGAATAAAACTAAAAGTGTTGTTTCCAATGTCTCTAAAAAAGAGCATAGAATCAACACTTTTATTAATTACAGCACTCAATATGTGATTTATCTATTGATATGTCCCTGTCAACTATATTATGTTGGTCGAACAATACGCCCCCTGAAACTCAGATTTATGGAACATAGAAGAAACATTCTGAACAAAATCATGAATCATAGTGTTCCTCGCCATTTTTCTGAGTTTCATGGAGGCGACCCCACGGGGCTCCTGCTGGTTGGGCTGGAATATATTCCAGCAACCAGCAGGGGTGGTGATCGCTTCAGAACTCTATGCAGATAGAAGGCAGCATGGATCTTCAGATTACAGACACTTAATCCTCAGGGTCTTAATGAAACCATTGATCTGGAGTTTATTTAAATTTGTTTTTTTGTTTTTAACCTGAGTACCTCTATAGGAGTGCTCACAGATCTGGTTTCATAGTCCTAGTTTAGGTTTTTTTTTTTTTCCTTCTGTCTGTTGGTTGTGATATTGGCGTCTACCAAATGTTATTGGTTATGTGCAGCTTCTCCCACTATCTCCTTCTCTCTGGTGTTTGTGTTTTTGTTTACTATTATATATAAGCAGTTTTTTTTTTTAAATCGTATAAACAACTAAGCTACCTCGAATTTATATCCCTTTATTCTGTTTTTATTTTATTTTTCTCTCTCTTTCGCTTTCTCTTTCCCTTTCTGCTGTCTAACACATTATTCCAGGGGTTTTTCTGGGGGGATTTTCCTTCCTAGGTATTAGTATTTGTGTTACTGACAGCAGAGATCGGAAGTGTGTGTAAGAACATGTATCCACATAAAAGAAACTTTTTCTTATCATGGTTTTTTAAATCAGTGCTATGATAATATAGAATCTCATTGATTTAAATATACATATTTATAGATATACAAATTGGTATGGTAATTATGGATCGCTATAATATATTCCTTATGATAAAGATAGGTATTCCCAGTCTCATATTTTATTTGGGTTCTTTTATTTTATATTATTTGCACTGTTTATGCAGTACATCTTGTGCTGCCTTTTACTGTGTCATGGTGGTATTATTATAGTGTTACTTATGAATGTGTATGTCTGCTCCAAAATAAAGGAGCCTAAAACATTACATCTAATTTGATGATCTAGAATGGCTGAGCTAAATCACTGATAATTAGTTCCACCTGTGGAGCAGGTATAAGACCTGAATACTCCTGCTCCCAGGTATACCTGCCTTTCGAAAAAGACGCCCTGCTGGCGTTGAAACGCGTTAAGGATACAGGCTTTGCACTTTAAGGATCATTACTGCTGTCTGCTTCAAATTGAATTTCAGAGCCGTGCATAGGAGCCCGGTTTTGATTACTGCAGCCCGGAGCATTCGATCTGCAGCCTTTCATTCCTACAGCCCCAGCCGTTCTTCTCAAGTTGGGGCGGTAGAAGCAACAGGTGCCGTTCCCGACAGGTCCGGTGCGGACCGGCGCACGGAAATTACACCGGGTGTCTGCTCCATTCAAGACAGGCCGACTGCCGGCCAATACACCCGGACCGATCACCACAACAGCTCCGGCTTCACCAGCTATTTGCCTCCGTTTGGAAAGCACGGAGGTACCGGAGGTGGCGCTGATCGGGTAAGGACGGACAATCGGGACTCCCCGCACGGCGCGGCATCAATTCCATTCGCTGAGGCTCTGGTGTGTGTCTCCACTTGGTTAACGAGACAACACCAGGGAGCAGGGACCGAAGAAGCTCCTGCCCAGCGTTATAGGTGCATATAAATACTTTTTTCATCCTAATAATCTTGCACCAGCCGCTTACTGCTATTCATCTGTGATACATGCAAATCTTCAAAGCACACAGCCGTGAGTGATCCTTTGTTCTGACAAAGTACTTTATAGCTATACACTTTTTATTATTATTATTATTATTATTATTATTATCCTTTATTTATATGGCGCCACAAGGGTTCTGCAGCGCCCAATACAGAGTACATATGCACATAATCAAAACAGGAAAACAGTGACGTACAGTTGAAGACAATATAGGACAAGTACAGGGCAACTAAGCATAACTACACCAGTAAACATAGAGATAAGTGCCAGGTGGCCAAAAACTGCGGGATCTGGGCAGTTGAGGATTATTAAAGTAAGAAAAGTATAAGCACATGAGGGAAGCCCTACTCGTGAGAGCTTACATTCTAAGGGGAGGGGTAGACAGACAGGGGTAACACAGATGGGGTACATAGAGAGCATGGAACAGAGGGTTAGGTTGAGATTTGGCTAGGTTTGGTAAAGAAATGGGTCTTAAGAGCCCGTTTGAAGTTTTGTAGAGAGGTGGAGAGTCTGAGGGGGAGAGGTAAAGAATTCCAGAGAAAGGGAGCAGCACGTGAAAAATCTTGGAGATAGGAGTGGGAGGAAGTAATCAGAAGACAGGAGAGTTGGCGTGCATTAGCAGAGCGAAGAGGACGGGTGGGAGAGTAAAGGGAGATAAGGTCAGAGATGTAGATGGGAGAGGAGTGGGTGAGGCACTTTTGTGCATATACTGAACCCTGCACGTTTTATGACCTTCCAGGTGTTATTAGTGGTTAATTGTATGTATATAAGATCATCTACAATTGGTGTTTTAATTATAGCCTGAACACTTAGTTATAATATATTGTACATCTATATTACTGTGATGTTTTAATATTGTTATACACCCCCGGGAGGTTGTTGTAATTCATATACATTTAAAAAAAATAAATGTTTTAATTTTCTGACTGTCAAGCGCCACTTGTTATTTGTTTGGTACTGACACACTGATGACCAATAGGAATATAACTGCCACTGAAATAAAAGTTGAATTTTCAATTCTATGATTTCAGTTTAAGAGTAAAAATATGCAGATTTTAGGTGGGCGAAACTGAAATAACTACTGCAAAAATATAAATATCTATAAACATGCCTTGTTCATCTAATTATATAAGTAAACCTTGTTATCTGTGCATTATTGTACTTTCCAGACTGAAGTCAGTATTGTATCTAGAGATGAGTAGGGTTCGGTTCTCAGAGAACCGAACCCTACTGGACTTCATGATCCCGGATTCGAGTCAGGCTCAGGTTTTCCCACCTGACTCGGAAACCAGAACGAGGCAAAACGTCATCATCCCGCTGTCGGATTCTCACGAGGTTTGGATTCAATATAAACAGCCGTGAGTCACCGCCATTTTTACTCCGGCATTGGAGAGTGTAGACAGAGGATGTGTCTCCATCCTCAGTGTCCTCAGTGTCCATACCTTGTGCTGCATCTGTCCAGTCACAGTGGTTGTGTCCTCTGCTGCCATATGTCCAGTGCTGCTGTATAAGTACAGTCCAGTGGTGCTGTGTTGTGCTGCATCAGTCCAGTGGTGGTGTCTTGTGCTGCATCAGTTCAGTCACAGTGGTGGTGTCCTCTGCGGCCATATGTCCAGTCCATTGCAGTGGTGCTGTGTTGTCCTGCATCAGTCCAGTGGTGGTGTCCCTGTGCTGCCAGCCTGCCGTATATGTCCAGTGGTACAGACATATATGTCCAGTGATCCTGCCATATATGTCCATTGATACAGCCGTATATGTCCAGCAGTACAGCTGTATAAATCCAGCGATCCTGCCATATAATTCCAGTGATCCTGCCGTATAATTCCAGTGATCCTGCCGTATAATTTCAGTGATCCTACCGTATAAATCCAGTGATCCTGCTGTATAATTCCAGTTATCCTGCTGTATAATTATGGTGGTACTGGTGTATTTATCTAGTCCAGTGAAACTGCTGTATATGTCCAGTGATACTGCCGTATATGTCCAGTGATACTGGCGTATATGTCCAGCGGTACTGCCGCATATGTCCACCTGTACTGCCATATAAATCCAGTAATCCTGCCGTATAATTACAGTGATCCTGCCGTATAAGTCCAGTGATTCTGCCGTATAGTTACAGTGGTACTGGCGTATAAGTCCAGTCCAGTGATACTGCCGTATATGTCCAGTGATACTGTCGTATATATCCATTGATTCTGCCGCATATGTCCACCTGTACTGCCATATAAATCCAGTGATCCTGCCGTATAAGTCCAGTCCAGTGATACTGCCGTATATGTCCAGTGATACTGTCGTATATGTCCATTGATTCTGTCGCATATGTCCAGCCGTACTGCCATATAAATGCTGTTATCCTGCCGTAAAATTCCAGTGGTACTTGCATATAAGTCCAGTGATCCAGCCGTATGATTACAGTGGTACTGGCGTATAAGTCCAGTCTAGTGATACTGCCATATATGTCCAGTGATACTGCCGTATCTGTCCATTGATACTGCCATATATGTCCAGCGGTACTGCCGTAAAAATTATGTGATCCTGCCATACAATTCCAGTGGTACTGGCGTATAAGTCCAGTGATCCTGACGTATAATTCCAGTGATCCTGCTGTATAATTGCATTGATCCTGCCGTATAAGTCCAGGGATCCTGCAGTATAATTCCAGTGATCCTGCCGTATAATTCCAGTGGTACTGGCGTATAAGACCAGTGATCCTGCCGTATAATTTCCAATGATCCTGCCGTATAATTGCAGTGATCCTTCCATATAAATCCAGTGATTCTGACGTATAATTCCAGTGGTACTGGCATATAAATCCATTGGTACTGCCGTATAAATCCAGTGATTTTGCTGTATATGTCCAGCGGTACTGCCGTATATCTCCATCGGTACTTCCGTATAAATCCAGTGATCCTGCAGTATAATTCCAGTGGTACTGGCGTATAAGTCCAGTGATCCTGCTATATAATTCCAGTGATCCTGCCATATAATTGCAGTGATCCTGTCGTATAAATCCAGTGATCCTGCCGTATAATTCCAGTGATCCTACCGTGTAATTCCAACATTACTGCCGTATAAATCCAGTGATCCTGCCGTACAATTCCATTGGTACTGGCATATAAATCAAGTGATCCTGCCGTATAATTACAATGATCCTGCTGTATAATTGCAGTGATCCTGCCGTATAATTGCAGTGATACTAATGTATAATTTCAGTGATCCTGCCGTATAAATCCAGTGATCCTGCCGTATAATTCAGTGGCACTAGCATATAAATCCAGTATTCCTGCCATATAAGTAAAGTGATTCTGCCATATATGTCCAGCGGTACTGCCGTATAATTCCAGTGGTACTGATGTATAAATCCTGTGATCCTGCCGTATATATGTCCATTAAAACTGCCGTATATGTCCAGCGGTACTGCCGTATAAATCCAGTGATCATGCTGTATAAGTCCAGTGATCCTGCTGTATATGTCCCTTGATACTGCCGTATATGTCCAGCCGTACTGCCATATAAATCCAGTGCTCCTGCCATATAATTTCAGTGGTACTGGCGTATAAGTCCAGTCCAGTGATACTGTCATATATGTCCAGTGATACCGCCGTATATGTCCATTGATACTGCCATATATGTCCAGCAGTACTGCTGTATATGTCCAGCGGTACTGCCGTATAAATCCAGTGATCCTGCCGTATAATTCCAGTGGTACTGGCATATAAATCCATTGGTACTGCCGTATAAATCCAGTGATTCTGCTTTATATGTCCAGCGGTACTGCCGTATATCTCCATCGGTACTTCCGTATAAATCCAGTGATCCTGCAGTATAATTCCAGTGGTACTGGCGTATAAATCCAGTGATCCTGCTGTATAAGTCCAGTGATCCTGCCATATAATTGCAGTGATCCTGTCATATAAATCCAGTGATCCTGCCGTATAATTCCAGTGATCCTGCCGTGTAATTCCAGCATTACTGACGTATAAATCCAGTGATCCTGCCGTACAATTCCAGTGGTACTGGCATATAAATCAAGTGATCCTGCCGTATAATTACAATAATCCTGCTGTATAATTGCAGTGATCCTGCCGTATAATTGCAGTGATCCTGTCATATAATTTCAGTGATCCTGCCATATAAATCCAGTGATCCTTTCCGTATAATTCAGTGGCACTAGCATATAAATCCAGTGATCCTGCCATATAATTGCAGTGATCCTGCCGTATAAGTAAAGTGATTCTGCCATATATGTCCAGCGGTACTGCTGTATAATTCCAGTGGTACTAACGTATAAATCCTGTGATCCTGCTGTATATATGTCCATTGATACTGCCGTATATGTCCAGCGGTACTGCCGTATAAATCCAGTGATCATGCTGTATAAGTCCAGTGATCCTGCTGTGTATGTCCATTGATACTGCCGTATATGTCCAGCCGTACTGCCATATAAATCCAGTGCTCCTGCCATATAATTTCAGTGGTACTGGCGTATATGTCAAGTAAACCAGCCGTATAATTACAGTGGTACTGGCGTATAAGTCCAGTCCAGTGATACTGTCATATATGTCCAGTGATACTGCCATATATGTCCATTGATACTGCCGTATATGTCCAGCAGAACTGCTGTATATGTCCAGCGGTACTGCTGTAAAAATCCAGTGATCCTGCCGTATAATTCCAGTGGTACTGGCATATAAATCCATTGGTACTGCCGTATAAATCCAGTGATACTGCCGTATATGTCCTGCAGAACTGCCATATATGTCCATCGGTACTTCCGTATAAATCCAGTAATCCTGCAGTATAATTCCAGTGGTACTGGCGTATAAATCCAGTGATCCTGCTGTATAATTCCAGTGATCCTGCCATATAATTGCAGTGATCCTGTCGTATAAATCCAGTTATCCTGCCGCATAATTCCAGTGATCCTGCCGTGTAATTCCAGTGGTACTGGCATATAAATCAAGTGATCCTGCCGTATAATTACAGTGATCCTGCTGTATAATTGCAGTGATCCTGCCGTATAATTCCAGTGATCCTGTCATATAATTTCATTGATCCTGCCATATAAATCCAGTGATCCTGCCGTATAATTCAGTGGTACTAGCATATTAATCCAGTGATCCTGACATATAATTGCAGTGATCCTGCCGTATAAGTAAAGTGATTCTGCAATATATGTCCAGCGGTACTACCGTATAATTCCAGTGGTACTGACGTATAAATCCTGTGATCCTGCCGTATATATGTCCATTGATACTGCCATATATGTCCAGCAGTACTGCCGTATGAATACAGTGATCATGCTGTATAAATCCAGAGATCCTGCTGTATATGTCCATTGATACTGCCGTATATGTCCAGCCGTACTGCCATATAAATCCAGTGCTCCTGCCATATAATTTCAGTGGTACTGGCGTATAAGTCAAGTAGACCAGCCGTATAATTACAGTGGTACTGGCGTAGAAGTCTAGTCCAGTGATACTGCCATATATGTCCAGTAATACTGCCGTATATGTCAATTGATACTGCCATATATGTCCAGCAGTACTGCCATAAATGTCCAGCGGTACTGCCTATAAATCCAGTGATCCTGCCATACAATTCCATTGGAACTGGCGTATAAATCCAGTTGTCCTGCCGTATAATTCCAATGATCCTGCTGTATAAATCCAGTGATACTGCCATATAATTTCAGTGATACTGCCGTATATGTCCATTGTTACTGCCGCATATGTCCAGCGGTACTGCCGTATAAATCCAGTGATCCTGCCATATAAATCCAGTGATCCTGCTTAATAATTCCAGTGATCCTGCCGTATAATTCCAATGGTACTGGTGTATAAGTCCAGTGATCCAGCCTTATAATTGCACTGATCCTGCCGTATAAGTCCAGTGATACTGCCGTATAATTCCAGTGATCCTGCCGTATATGTCCATTGTTACTGCCGCATATGTCCAGCGCTACTGCCGTATAATTCCAGTGATCCTGCCGTATAAGTCCAGTGATCCTGCTGTATAATTCCAGTGATCCTGCCGTATAATTCTAATGGTACTGGTGTATAAGTCCAGTGATCCAGCCTTATAATTACAGTGGTACTGGCGTATAAGTCCAGTCCAGTAATACTGCCATATATGTCCATTGATAGTGCCATATATGTCCACTGATACTGCGGTATATGTCCAGCGGTACTGTCGTATATATCCAGAGCTACTGCCGTATAAATCCAGTGATCCTGCCATTCAATTCCAGTGGTACTGACAGATAAATCAAGTGATCCTGACGTATAGTTCCAGTGATCCTGACGTATAATTGCAGTGATCCTGCCATATAAATCCAGTGATCCTGCCGTATAATTCCAGTGATCCTGCAGTATAATTGCAGTGATCCTGCCATATAAATCCAGTGATCCTGCCGTATAATTCAGTGGTACTATCATATAATTCCAGTGATCCTGCCGTATAATTGCAGTGATCCTGCCGTATATGTCCAGTGATCCTACTGTATATGTCTATTGATACTGCCATATATGTCCAGCGGTACTGCCGTATAAATCCAGTGATCCTGCCGTGTAAATCCATGTATACTGCCGTATATGTCCAGCCATACTGCCATATAAATCCAGTGATCCTGCCGTATAAGTCCAGTGATCCTGCCATATAATTCCAGTGGTAACGGCATATAAATCCAGTGATCCACCCGTATAATTACAGTGGTACTGGTGTATAAGTTCAGTCCAGTGATACTGCCATTTATGTCCAGTGATACTGACATATATATCCAGTAATACTGACGTATATGTCCATTGATACTGCCATCTATGTCCAGTAATACTGCCGTATATGTCCATTGATACTGCCATATATGTCCAGCAGTACTGCCATATATGTCCAGCGGTACTGCCTATAAATCCAGTGATCCTGCCATACAATTCCAGTGATACTGGTGTATAAATCAAGTAATCTTGCCGTATAATTGCAGTGATCCTTCCATATAAATCCAGTGATTCTGCCGTATAATTCCAGGGTACTGGCATATAAATCTATTGGTACTGCCATATAAATCCAGTGATACTGCCGTATATGTCCAGCGGTACTGCCGTATATGTCCATTGGTACTTCCGTATAAATCCAGTTATCCTGCAGTATAATTCCAGTGGTACTGCCGTATAAATCCAGTGATCCTGCTGTATAATTCCAGTGATCCTGCCATATAATTGCAGTTATCCTGTCATATAAATCCAGTGATCCTGCCGTATAATTCCAGTGATCCTGCCATTCAATTCCAGTGGTACTGACATATAAATCAAGTGATCCTGACGTATAATTCCAGTGATCCTGCCGTATAAATGCAGTGATCCTGCCATATAAATCCAGTTATCCTGCCGTATAATTCCAGTGATCCTGCAGTATAATTGCAGTGATCCTGCCATATAAATCCAGTGATCCTGCCGTATAATTCAGTGGTACTATCATATAATTCCAGTGATCCTGCCGTATAATTGCAGTGATCCTGCCGTATATGTCCAGTGATCCTACTGTATATGTCCAGCGGTACTGCCGTAAAATTCCAGTGGTACTGGCATATAAATCCAGTAATCCTGTCATATATGTCCATTGATACTGCCATATATGTCCAGCGGTACTGCCGTATAAATCCAGTGATCCTGCCGTGTAAATCCATGGATACTGCCGTATATGTCCAGCCATACTGCCATATAAATCCAGTGATCCTGCCGTATAAATCCAGTGATCCTGCCGTGTAAATCCATGGATACTGCCATATATGTCCAGCCATACTGCCATATAAATCCAGTGATCCTGCCGTATAAATCCAGTGATCCTGCCATATAATTCCAGTGGTACTGGCATATAAATCCAGTGATCCACCCGTATAATTACAGTGGCACTGGTGTATAAGTTCAGTCCAGTGATACTGCCATTTATGTCCAGTGATTCTGACATATATGTCCAGTGATACTGACATATATGTCCAGTAATACTGATGTATAAGTCCATTGATACTGCCATCTATGTCCAGTAATACTGCCGTATATGTCCATTGATACTGCCATATATGTCCAGCAGTACTGCCATATATGTCTAGCGGTACTGCCTATAAATCCAGTGATCCTGCCATACAATTCCAGTAATACTGGTGTATAAATCAAGTAATCCTGTCATATAATTGCAGTGATCCTTCCATATAAATCCAGTGATTCTGCCGTATATTTCCAGTGGTACTGGCATATAAATCCATTGGTACTGCCATATAAATCCAGTGATACTGCCGTATATGTCCAGCGGTACTGCTGTATATGTCCATTGGTACTTCCGTATAAATCCAGTTATCCTGCAGTATAATTCCAGTGGTACTGGCGTATAAATCCAGTGATCCTGCTGTATAATTCCAGTGATCCTGCCATATAATTGCAGTGATCCTGTCGTATAAATCCAGTGATCCTGCCGTAAACTTCCAGTGATCCTGCCATGTAATTCCAGCGGTACTGCCGTATAAATCCAGTGATCCTGCCGTACAATTCCAGTGGTACTGGCATATAAATCAAGTGATCCTGCAGTATAATTACAGTGATCCTGCTGTATAATTGCAGTGATCCTGCTGTATAATTCCAGTGATCCTGTCGTATAATTTCAGTGATCCTGCCGTATAAATCCAGTGATCCTGCCGTATAATTCAGTGGTACTAGCATATAAATCCAGTGATCCTGCCATATAATTGCAGTGATCCTGCCGTATAAGTAAAGTGATTTTGCTATATATGTCCAGCGGTACTGCCGTATAATTCCAGTGGTACTGATGTATAAATCATGTGATACTGCCGTATATATGTTCATTGATACTGCCGTATATGTCCAGCGGTACTGCCGTATAAAACCAGTGATCATGCTGTATAAATCCAGTGATCCTGCTGTATATGTCCATTGATACTGCCGTATATGTCCGGCCATACTGCCATATAAATCCAGTGCTCCTGCCATATAATTTCAGTGGTACTGGCGTATAAGTTAAGTAAACCAGCCGTATAATTACAGTGATACTGGCGTATAAGTCCGGTCCAGTGATACTGTCATATATGTCCAGTGATACTGCCGTATATGTCCATTGATACTGCCATATATGTCCAGCAGTACTGCTGTATATGTCCAGCAGTACTGCTGTATAAATCCAGTGATCCTGCCATATAATTCCAGTAGTACTGGCATATAAATCCATTGGTACTGCCGTATAAATCCAGTGATACTGCCGTATAAATCCAGTGATACTGCCGTATATGTCCAGCAGTACTGTCGTATATGTCCATCGGTACTTCCATATAAATCCAGTGATCCTGCACTATAATTCCAGTGGTACTGGCGTATAATTGCAGAGATCCTGTCATATAAATCCAGTGATCCTGCTGTATAATTCCAGTGATCCTGCCATATAATTGCAGTGATCCTGTCGTATAAATCCAGTGATCCTGCCGTATAATTCCAGTGATCCTGCCGTGTAAATCCAGCGGTACTGCCGTATAAATCCAGTGATCCTACCGTACAATTCCCCTGGTACTGGCATATAAATCAAGTGATCCTGCCTTATAATTACAGTGATCCTGCTGTATAATTGCAGGGATCCTACCATATAATTCCAGTGATCCTGTCGTATAATCTCAGTGATCCTGCCGTATAAATCCAGTGATGCTGCCGTATAATTCAGTGGTACTAGCATATAAATTCAGTGATCCTGTCATATAATTGCAGTGATCCTGCCGTATAAATAAAGTGATTCTGCCATATATGTCCAGTGGTACTGCCGTATAATTCCAGTGGTACTGACGTATAAATCCTGTGATCCTGCCGTATATATGTCCATTGATACTGCCGTGTATGTCCAGCCATACTGCCATATAAATCCAGTGCTCCTGCCATATAATTTCAAGTCAAGTAAACCAGCCGTACAATTACAGTGGTACTGGCGTATAAGTCCAGTCCAGTGATACTGTCATATATGTCCAGTGATACTGCCGTATATGTCCATTGATACTGCAATATATGTCCAGCAGTACTGCTGTATATGACCAGTGGTACTGCCGTATAAATCCAGTGATCCTGCCATACAAAACCAGTGGTACTGGCATATAAATCCAGTGATCCTGCCATATAATTTCAGTGGTACTGCCGTATAAATCCAGTAAATAAGCCGCATAATTACAGTGGTACTGGCATATAAATCTAGTCCAGTGATACTGCCATATATGTCCAGCAATACTGCCGTATATGTCCATTGATACTGCCATATATGTCCAGCAGTACTGCCATATATGTCCAGCGGTACTGCCTAAAAATCCAGTGATCCTGCCATACAATTCCATTTGTACTGGCGTATAAATCCAGTGATCCTGCCATATAATTCCAGTGATCCTGCCGTATAATTCCAGTGATCCTGCCGTATAACTCCAGTGATCCTGCAGTATAAATCCAGTGATACTGCCGTATAATTACAGTGATCCTGCCGTATATCTCCATTGTTACTGCCGCATATGTCCAGCGGTACTGCCGTATAAATCCAGTGATCCTGCCGTATAAGTCCAGTGATCCTACTCTATAATTCCAGTGATCCTGCCGTATAATTCCAATGGTACTGGTGTATAAGTCCAGTGATCCAGCCTTATAATTGCAGTGATCCTGCCGTATAAATGCAGTGCTCGTGCCATATAATTTCAGTGGTACTGGCGTATAAGTCTAGTCCAGTGATACTGCCATATATGTCTAGTAATACTGCTGTATATGTCAATTGATACTGACATATACGTCCAGCAGTACTGCCATATATGTCCAGCGGTACTGCCTATAAATCCAGTGATCCTGCCATACAATTCCATTGGAACTGGCGTATAAATCCAGTTGTCCTGCCGTATAATTCCAATGATCCTGCCGTATAAATCCAGTGATACTGCTATATAATTTCAGTGATACTGCCGTATATGTCCATTGTTACTGCCGCATATGTCCAGCGGTACTGCCGTATAAATCCAGTGATCCTGCCATATAAATCCAGTGATCCTGCTTTATAATTCCAGTGATCCTGCCGTATAATTCCAATGGTACTGGTGTATAAATCCAGTGATTCAGCATTATAATTGCAGTGATCCTGCCGTATAAGTCCAGTGATACTGCCGTATAATTCCAGTGATCCTGCCGTATATGTCCATTGTTACTGCCGCATATGTCCAGCGCTACTGCCGTATAAATCCAGTGATCCTGCCGTATAAATCCAGTGATCCTGCCGTATAAATCCAGTGATCCTGCTGTATAATTCCAGTTATCCTGCCGTATAATTCTAATGGTACTGGTGTATAAGTCCAGTGATCCAGCCTTATAATTACAGTGGTACTAGCGTATAAGTCCAGTCCAGTAATACTGCCATATATGTCCATTAATAGTGCCATATATGTCCACTGATACTGCGGTGTATGTCCAGCAGTACTGTCGTATATATCCAGAGCCACTGTCGTATAAATCCAGTGATTCTGCCATTCAATTCCAGTGGTACTGGCATATAAATCAAGTGATCCTGACATATAATTCCAGTGATCCTGCCGTATAATTGCAGTGATCCTGCCATATAAATCCAGTGATCCTGCCGTATAATTCCAGTGATCCTGCAGTATAATTGCAGTGATCCTGCCATATAAATCCAGTGATCCTGCCATATAATTCAGTGGTACTAGCATATAAATCCAGTGATCCTGCTGTATAATTGCAGTGATCCTGCCGTATAAGTCCAGTGATCCTACTGTATCTGTCCAGCGGTACTGCTGTAAAATTCCAGTGGTTCTGGCATATAAGTCCAGTGATCCTGTTGTATATGTCCATTGATACTGCCATATATGTCCAGCGGTACTGCCGTATAAATCCAATGATCCTGCTGTATAAATCCATGGATACTGCCGTATATGTCCAGCCATACTGCCATATAAATCCAGTGATCCTGCCGTATAAGTCCAGTGATCCTGCCATATAATTCCAGTGGTACTGGCATATAAATCCAGTGATCTAGCCATATAATTACAGTGGTACTGGTTAGAGATGAGCGGGTTCGGTTCCTCGGAATCCGAACCCGCCCGAACTTCATGTTTTTTTTCACGGGTCCGAGCGACTCGGATCTTCCCGCCTTGCTCGGTTAACCCGAGCGCGCCCGAACGTCATCATGACGCTGTCGGATTCTCGCGAGACTCGGATTCTATATAAGGAGCCGCGCGTCGCCGCCATTTTCACACGTGCATTGAGATTGATAGGGAGAGGACGTGGCTGGCGTCCTCTCCATTTTGATTAGAAGAGAGAGAGTGAGATTGATTTGAGACAGAGACACTTGATTTACTGGAGCTTAGGAGTACTGTAGAGAGTGCAGAGTTTAGTAGTGACTGACCACAGTGACCACCAGACAGTGCAGTTTTATTTAATATAATCCGTTCTCTGCCTGAAAAAAACGATACACAGTGACTCAGTCACATACCATATCTGTGTGCACTGCTCAGCCCAGTGTGCTGCATCATCTATGTATATATCTGACTGTGCTCACACAGCTTATAATTGTGGGGGAGACTGGGGAGCAGTGCCAGTTATAGGTTATAGCAGGAGCCAGGAGTACATATTATTAAAATTAAACAGTGCACACTTTTGCTGCAGGAGTGCCACTGCCAGTGTGACTGACCAGTGACCTGACCACACTGACCACCAGTATAGTTAGTAGTATACTATATTGTGATTGCCTGAAAAAGTTAAACACTCGTCGTGTGACTTGTGTGGTGTTTTTTTTTTTTATTCTATAAAAAACTCATTCTGCTGACAGACAGTGTCCAGCAGGTCCGTCATTATATAATATATACCTGTCCGGCTGCAGTAGTGATATATATATATTTTTTATATCATTATTTATCATCCAGTCGCAGCAGACACAGTACGGTAGTTCACGGCTGTAGCTACCTCTGTGTCGGCACTCGGCAGTCCATCCATAATTGTATACCACCTACCCGTGGTTTTTTTTTCTTTCTTCTTTATACATACATACTGCATCTCTTTATCAACCAGTCTATATTAGCAGCAGACACAGTACAGTAGTCCACGGCTGTAGCTACCTCTGTGTCGGCACTCGGCAGTCCATCCATAATTGTATACCACCTACCCGTGGTTTTTTTTTCTTTCTTCTTTATACATACATACTACATCTCTTTATCAACCAGTCTATATTAGCAGCAGACACAGTACAGTACGGTAGTCCACGGCTGTAGCTACCTCTGTGTCGGCACTCGGCAGTCCGTCCATAATTGTATACCACCTACCCGTGGTTTTTTTTTCTTTCTTCTTTATACATACATACTACATCTCTTTATCAACCAGTCTATATTAGCAGCAGACACAGTACAGTAGTCCACGGCTGTAGCTACCTCTGTGTCGGCACTCGGCAGTCCATCCATAATTGTATACCACCTACCCGTGGTTTTTTTTTCTTTCTTCTTTATACATACATACTACATCTCTTTATCAACCAGTCTATATTAGCAGCAGACACAGTACAGTACGGTAGTCCACGGCTGTAGCTACCTCTGTGTCGGCACTCGGCAGTCCGTCCATAATTGTATACCACCTACCCGTGGTTTTTTTTTCTTTCTTCTTTATACATACATACTACATCTCTTTATCAACCAGTCTATATTAGCAGCAGACACAGTACAGTAGTCCACGGCTGTAGCTACCTCTGTGTCGGCACTCGGCAGTCCATCCATAATTGTATACCACCTACCCGTGGTTTTTTTTTCTTTCTTCTTTATACATACATACTACATCTCTTTATCAACCAGTCTATATTAGCAGCAGACACAGTACAGTACGGTAGTCCACGGCTGTAGCTACCTCTGTGTCGGCACTCGGCAGTCCGTCCATAATTGTATACCACCTACCCGTGGTTTTTTTTTCTTTCTTCTTTATACATACATACTACATCTCTTTATCAACCAGTCTATATTAGCAGCAGACACAGTACAGTAGTCCACGGCTGTAGCTACCTCTGTGTCGGCACTCGGCAGTCCATCCATAATTGTATACCACCTACCCGTGGTTTTTTTTTCTTTCTTCTTTATACATACATACTACATCTCTTTATCAACCAGTCTATATTAGCAGCAGACACAGTACAGTACGGTAGTCCACGGCTGTAGCTACCTCTGTGTCGGCACTCGGCAGTCCGTCCATAATTGTATACCACCTACCCGTGGTTTTTTTTTCTTTCTTCTTTATACATACATACTACATCTCTTTATCAACCAGTCTATATTAGCAGCAGACACAGTACAGTAGTCCACGGCTGTAGCTACCTCTGTGTCGGCACTCGGCAGTCCATCCATAATTGTATACCACCTACCCGTGGTTTTTTTTTCTTTCTTCTTTATACATACATACTACATCTCTTTATCAACCAGTCTATATTAGCAGCAGACACAGTACAGTACGGTAGTCCATGGCTGTAGCTACCTCTGTGTCGGCACTCGGCAGTCCGTCCATAATTGTATACCACCTACCCGTGGTTTTTTTTTCTTTCTTCTTTATACATACTACATCTCATTATCATCCAGTCTATATTAGCAGCAGACACAGTACAGTACGGTAGTCCACGGCTGTAGCTACCTCTGTGTCGGCACTGGGCAGTCCGTCCATAATTGTATACCACCTACCCGTGGTTTTTTTTTTTCTTTCTTCTTTATACATACTACATCTCATTATCAACCAGTCTATATTAGCAGCAGACACAGTACGGTAGTCCACGGCTGTAGCTACCTCTGTGTCGGCACTCGGCAGTCCGTCCATAATTGTATACCACCTACCCGTGGTTTTTTTTTTCTTTCTTCTTTATACATACTACATCTCATTATCAACCAGTCTATATTAGCAGCAGACACAGTACGGTAGTCCACGGCTGTAGCTACCTCTGTGTCGGCACTCGGCAGTCCATCCATAATTGTATACCACCTACCCGTGGTTTTTTTTTTTTTCTTCTTTATACATACATACTACATCTCATTATCATCCAGTCTATATTAGCAGCAGACACAGTACAGTACAATAGTCCACGGCTGTAGCTACCTCTGTGTCGGCACTCGGCAGTCCATCCATAATTGTATACTAGTATCCATCCATCTCCATTGTTTACCTGAGGTGCCTTTTAGTTGTGCCTATTAAAATATGGAGAACAAAAATGTTGAGGTTCCAAAATTAGGGAAAGATCAAGATCCACTTCCACCTCGTGCTGAAGCTGCTGCCACTAGTCATGGCCGAGACGATGAAATGCCAGCAACGTCGTCTGCCAAGGCCGATGCCCAATGTCATAGTACAGAGCATGTCAAATCCAAAACACCAAATATCAGTAAAAAAAGGACTCCAAAACCTAAAATAAAATTGTCGGAGGAGAAGCGTAAACTTGCCAATATGCCATTTACCACACGGAGTGGCAAGGAACGGCTGAGGCCCTGGCCTATGTTCATGGCTAGTGGTTCAGCTTCACATGAGGATGGAAGCACTCAGCCTCTCGCTAGAAAACTGAAAAGACTCAAGCTGGCAAAAGCACCGCAAAGAACTGTGCGTTCTTCGAAATCCCAAATCCACAAGGAGAGTCCAATTGTGTCGGTTGCGATGCCTGACCTTCCCAACACTGGACGTGAAGAGCATGCGCCTTCCACCATTTGCACGCCCCCTGCAAGTGCTGGAAGGAGCACCCGCAGTCCAGTTCCTGATAGTCAGATTGAAGATGTCAGTGTTGAAGTACACCAGGATGAGGAGGATATGGGTGTTGCTGGCGCTGGGGAGGAAATTGACCAGGAGGATTCTGATGGTGAGGTGGTTTGTTTAAGTCAGGCACCCGGGGAGACACCTGTTGTCCGTGGGAGGAATATGGCCGTTGACATGCCTGGTGAAAATACCAAAAAAATCAGCTCTTCGGTGTGGAAGTATTTCACCAGAAATGCGGACAACATTTGTCAAGCCGTGTGTTCCCTTTGTCAAGCTGTAATAAGTAGGGGTGAGGACGTTAACCACCTCGGAACATCCTCCCTTATACGTCACCTGCAGCGCATTCATAATAAGTCAGTGACAAGTTCAAAAACTTTGGGCGACAGCGGAAGCAGTCCACTGACCAGTAAATCCCTTCCTCTTGTAACCAAGCTCACGCAAACCACCCCACCAACTCCCTCAGTGTCAATTTCCTCCTTCCCCAGGAATGCCAATAGTCCTGCAGGCCATGTCACTGGCAATTCTGACGAGTCCTCTCCTGCCTGGGATTCCTCCGATGCATCCTTGCGTGTAACGCCTACTGCTGCTGGCGCTGCTGTTGTTGCTGCTGGGAGTCGATGGTCATCCCAGAGGGGAAGTCGTAAGCCCACTTGTACTACTTCCAGTAAGCAATTGACTGTTCAACAGTCCTTTGCGAGGAAGATGAAATATCACAGCAGTCATCCTGCTGCAAAGCGGATAACTGAGGCCTTGACAACTATGTTGGTGTTAGACGTGCGTCCGGTATCCGCCGTTAGTTCACAGGGAACTAGACAATTTATTGAGGCAGTGTGCCCCCGTTACCAAATACCATCTAGGTTCCACTTCTGTAGGCAGGCGATACCGAGAATGTACACGGACGTCAGAAAAAGACTCACCAGTGTCCTAAAAAATGCAGTTGTACCCAATGTCCACTTAACCACGGACATGTGGACAAGTGGAGCAGGGCAGGGTCAGGACTATATGACTGTGACAGCCCACTGGGTAGATGTATGGACTCCCGCCGCAAGAACAGCAGCGGCGGCACCAGTAGCAGCATCTCGCAAACGCCAACTCTTTCCTAGGCAGGCTACGCTTTGTATCACCGCTTTCCAGAATACGCACACAGCTAAAAACCTCTTACGGCAACTGAGGAAGATCATCGCAGAATGGCTTACCCCAATTGGACTCTCCTGTGGATTTGTGGCATCGGACAACGCCAGCAATATTGTGTGTGCATTAAATATGGGCAAATTCCAGCACGTCCCATGTTTTGCACATACCTTGAATTTGGTGGTGCAGAATTTTTTAAAAAACGACAGGGGCGTGCAAGAGATGCTGTCGGTGGCCAGAAGAATTGCGGGACACTTTCGGCGTACAGGCACCACGTACAGAAGACTGGAGCACCACCAAAAACTACTGAACCTGCCCTGCCATCATCTGAAGCAAGAAGTGGTAACGAGGTGGAATTCAACCCTCTATATGCTTCAGAGGTTGGAGGAGCAGCAAAAGGCCATTCAAGCCTATACAATTGAGCACGATATAGGAGGTGGAATGCACCTGTCTCAAGTGCAGTGGAGAATGATTTCAACGTTGTGCAAGGTTCTGATGCCCTTTGAACTTGCCACACGTGAAGTCAGTTCAGACACTGCCAGCCTGAGTCAGGTCATTCCCCTCATCAGGCTTTTGCAGAAGAAGCTGGAGACATTGAAGGAGGAGCTAACATGGAGCGATTCCGCTAGGCATGTGGGACTTGTGGATGGAGCCCTTAATTCGCTTAACAAGGATTCACGGGTGGTCAATCTGTTGAAATCAGAGCACTACATTTTGGCCACCGTGCTCGATCCTAGATTTAAAACCTACCTTGGATCTCTCTTTCCGGCAGACACAAGTCTGCTGGGGTTGAAAGACCTGCTGGTGAGAAAATTGTCAAATCAAGCGGAACGCGACCTGTCAACATCTCCTCCTTCACATTCTCCCGCAACTGGGGGTGCGAGGAAAAGGCTCAGAATTCCGAGCCCACCCGCTGGCGGTGATGCAGGGCAGTCTGGAGCGACTGCTGATGCTGACATCTGGTCCGGACTGAAGGACCTGACAACGATTACGGACATGTCGTCTACTGTCACTGCATATGATTCTCTCAACATTGAAAGAATGGTGGAGGATTATATGAGTGACCGCATCCAAGTAGGCACGTCACACAGTCCGTACTTATACTGGCAGGAAAAAGAGGCAATTTGGAGGCCCTTGCACAAACTGGCTTTATTCTACCTAAGTTGCCCTCCCACAAGTGTGTACTCCGAAAGAGTGTTTAGTGCCGCCGCTCACCTTGTCAGCAATCGGCGTACGAGGTTACATCCAGAAAATGTGGAGAAGATGATGTTCATTAAAATGAATTATAATCAATTCCTCCGCGGAGACATTGACCAGCAGCAATTGCCTCCACAAAGTACACAGGGAGCTGAGATGGTGGATTCCAGTGGGGACGAATTGATAATCTGTGAGGAGGGGGATGTACACGGTGATATATCGGAGGATGATGATGAGGTGGACATCTTGCCTCTGTAGAGCCAGTTTGTGCAAGGAGAGATTAATTGCTTCTTTTTGGGGGGGGTCCAAACCAACCCGTCATATCAGTCACAGTTGTGTGGCAGACCCTGTCACTGAAATGATGGGTTGGTTAAAGTGTGCATGTCCTGTTTATACAACATAAGGGTGGGTGGGAGGGCCCAAGGACAATTCCATCTTGCACCTCTTTTTTCTTTTATTTTTCTTTGCGTCATGTGCTGTTTGGGAAGGGTTTTTTGGAAGGGCCATCCTGCGTGACACTGCAGTGCCACTCCTAGATGGGCCCGGTGTTTGTGTCGGCCACTAGGGTCGCTTATCTTACTCACACAGTCAGCTACCTCATTGCGCCTCTTTTTTTCTTTGCGTCATGTGCTGTTTGGGGAGGGTTTTTTGGATGGGCCATCCTGCGTGACACTGCAGTGCCACTCCTAGATGGGCCCGGTGTTTGTGTCGGCCACTAGGGTCGCTTATCTTACTCACACAGTCAGCTACCTCATTGCGCCTCTTTTTTTCTTTGCGTCATGTGCTGTTTGGGGAGGGTTTTTCGGAAGGGCCATCCTGCGTGACACTGCAGTGCCACTCCTAGATGGGCCCGGTGTTTGTGTCGGCCACTAGGGTCGCTTATCTTACTCACACAGTCAGCTACCTCATTGCGCCTCTTTTTTTCTTTGCGTCATGTGCTGTTTGGGGAGGGTTTTTTGGAAGGGACATCCTGCGTGACACTGCAGTGCCACTCCTAGATGGGCCCGGTGTTTGTGTCGGCCACTATGGTCGCTTATCTTACTCACACAGTCAGCTACCTCATTGCGCCTCTTTTTTTCTTTGCGTCATGTGCTGTTTGGGGAGGGTTTTTTGGAAGGGACATCCTGCGTGACACTGCAGTGCCACTCCTAGATGGGCCCGGTGTTTGTGTCGGCCACTAGGGTCGCTTATCTTACTCACACAGCGACCTCGGTGCAAATTTTAGGACTAAAAATAATATTGTGAGGTGTGAGGTATTCAGAATAGACTGAAAATGAGTGTAAATTATGGTTTTTGAGGTTAATAATACGTTGGGATCAAAATGACCCCCAAATTCTATGATTTAAGCTGTTTTTTAGGGTTTTTTGAAAAAAACACCCGAATCCAAAACACACCCGAATCCGACAAAAAAAATTCGGTGAGGTTTTGCCAAAACGCGGTCGAACCCAAAACACGGCCGAGGAACCGAACCCAAAACCAAAACACAAAACCCGAAAAATTTCCGGCGATCATCTCTAGTACTGGTGTATAAATCCAGTCCAGTGATACTGCCATTTATGTCCAGTGATACTGACGTATATGTCCAGTAATACTGATGTATATGTCCATTGATACTGCCATCTATGTCCAGTAATACTGCCGTATATGTCCATTGATACTGCCATATATGTCCAGCAGTACTGCTATATATGTCCAGCGGTACTGCCTATAAATCCAGTGATCCTGTAATACAATTCCAGTGGTACTGGTGTATAAATCCAGTAATCCTGCCGTATAATTCCAGTGATCCTTCCGTATAATTGCAGTGATCCTGCGGTATAATTCCAGTGATCCTGCGGTATAATTCCAGTGATCCTGCCATATAAATCCAGTGATCCTGCCGTATAATTCCAGTGATCCTGCAGTATAATTGCAGTGATCCTGCCATATAAATCCAGTGATCCTGCCATATAATTCAGTGGTACTAGCATATAAATCCAGTGATCCTGCTGTATAATTGCAGTGATCCTGCCGTATAAGTCCAGTGATCCTACTGTATCTGTCCAGCGGTACTGCTGTAAAATTCCAGTGGTTCTGGCATATAAGTCCAGTGATCCTGTTGTATATGTCCATTGATACTGCCATATATGTCCAGCGGTACTGCCGTATAAATCCAGTGATCCTGCTGTATAAATCCATGGATACTGCCGTATATGTCCAGCCATACTGCCATATAAATCCAGTGATCCTGCCGTTTAAGTCCAGTGATCCTGCCATATAATTCCAGTGGTACTGGCATATAAATCCAGTGATCTAGCCATATAATTACAGTGGTACTGGTGTATAAATCCAGTCCAGTGATACTGCCATTTATGTCCAGTGATACTGACGTATATGTCCAGTAATACTGATGTATATGTCCATTGATACTGCCATATATGTCCAGTAATACTGCCGTATATGTCCATTGATACTGCCATATATGTCCAGCAGTACTGCTATATATGTCCAGCAGTACTGTCTATAAATCCAGTGATCCTGCCATACAATTCCAGTGGTACTGGTGTATAAATCCAGTAATCCTGCCGTATAATTCCAGTGATCCTTCCGTATAATTGCAGTGATCCTGCGGTATAATTCCAGTGATCCTGCGGTATAATTCCAGTGATCCTGCCATATAATTCCAGTAATACTGACATATAAGACCAGTGATCCTGCCGTATAATTCCAGTGATCCTGCCGTATAATTGCAGTGATCCTGCCATATAAATCCAGTGATCCTGCCGTATAATACCAGTGGTACTGGCGAATAAGTCCAGTGATCCTGCCATATAATTGCAGTAATCCTGCCATATAAGTCCAGTGATACTGCCGTATAATTACAGTGATCCTGCCATATATGTCCTATGTTCCTGCCGTATATGTCCAGCGGTACTGCCGTATAAATCCAGTGATCATGCTGTATAA
Organism: Pseudophryne corroboree; assembly: GCF_028390025.1. Taxonomy (NCBI): domain Eukaryota; kingdom Metazoa; phylum Chordata; class Amphibia; order Anura; family Myobatrachidae; genus Pseudophryne; species Pseudophryne corroboree. The sequence goes on along the minus strand of NC_086444.1, from coordinate 1,009,627,903 downwards.
ATCCAGTGATCCTGCTGTATATGTCCATTGATACTGCCGTATATGTCCAGCCGTACTGCCATATAAATCCAGTGCTCCTTTCGTTCAATTCCAGTGGGACTGGCATATAAATCAAGTGATCCTGACGTATAATTACAGTGATCCTGCCATATAATTGCAGTGATCCTGCTGTATAAGACCAGTGATCCTGCCGTATACTTCCAGTGATCCTGCCGTATAATTGCAGTGATCCTGCCGTATAAATCCAGTGATTCTGCAGTATAATTCAGTGGTACTAGCATATAAATCCAGTGATCCTGCCATATAATTGCAGTGATCCTGCCATATAAGTCCAGTGATCCTGCCGTATATATGTCCAGCGGTACTGCCGTATAATTCCAGTGGTACTGGCGTATAAGTCCAGTGATCCTGTTGTATATGTCCACTGATACTGCCGTATATGTCCAGCAGTACTGCTGTATAAATCTAGTGATCCAGCCGTATAAGTCCATGGATACTGCTGTATATGTCCAGCCATACTGCCATATAAATCCAGCTGTATAAATCCAATGATCCTGCCATTTAATTCCATTGGTATTAGCATATAAATCCAGTGATCCAGCCATATAATTACAGTGGTACTGGCGTATAAGTCCAGTCCAGTGATACTGCTATATATGTCCAGAGGTACTGCCATATATGTCCAGCGGTACTGCCATATAAATCCAGTGATCAGGCTTACAATTCCAGTTGTACTGGCGTATAAGTCCAGTGATCCTGCCGTATAAGTCCAGTGATCCTGCTGTATAATTCCAGTGATCCTGCTATATAATTGCAGTGATCCTGCCGTATAAATCCAGTGATCCTGCTGTATATTTGCAGTGATTCTGCCATATAAATCCAGTGATCCTGCTGTATAATTCCAGTGGTACTGGCGTATAAGTGCAGTGATCCTGCCAAATAATTGCAGTGATCCTGCCGTATGAATCCAATGATCCTGCCATATAATTCCAGTGATCCTGCCATGTAATTCCAGTAGTACTGGTGTATAAATCCAGTAATCCTGCTGTATAATTCCAATGGTACTGGTGTATAAATCCAGTCCAGTGATACTGCCATATATGTCCATTAATACCGCCATATATGTCAAGTGGTACTGCCGTATAAATCCAGTTATCTTGCCGTATAAGTCCATTGATCCTGCCGTATATGTACATTGATACTGCCGTATATGTCCAGCGGTACTGCCATATAAATCCAATGATCCTGCAATATATGTCCATTGATACTGCCATATATGTCCCACGGAACTGCCATATAAATCCAGTGATCCTGCCGTATAAGTCCAGTGATCCTGCCGTATAATTCCAGTGATCCTGTCGTATAATTCCAGTGGTACTAGCGTATAAGTCCAGTCCAGTGATAATGCCATATATGTCCAGTGGTACTGCTGTATAAGTCCAGTGGTACTGCCATATAATTACAGTGGTACTGGCATATAAATCCAGACCAGTGATACTGCTGTATAAGTCCAGTGGTCCTGCCATAAAAGTTCAGTGGTACTGCCGTATAATTCCAGTGATCCTGACGTATAATTCCAGTGGTACTGGCGTATAAGTCCAGTCCAGTGATACTGCTGTATATGTTCAGTGGTACTGCGTATAAGTCCAGTGGTACTGCTGTATAATTCCAGTGATCCTGCTGTATAATTCCAGTGATACTGCTGTATAATTCCAGTGATCCTGCTGTATATGTCCAGTGGTACTGCCATATGATTCCAGTGATACTGGCGTTTATATATATACCCTGTTGAAAAGCATATTACTGAGACCATAACAACTATGCTGGTGTTAGACATGCATCCGGTATCTGCCATTAGTGCAGTGGGAAGGCAGTGCCAACCATAGATGGGCCAGGTGTTTGTGCCGCACACTTGTGTCACTTAGCATAGTCATACAGCTACCTTATTGCCCTCTTGTACTTCTTGGCATGATGTGCTATTTGGGTACTATTTTTTTACATGTCATCCTGTCTGACACTGCAGTGCCACTCCTAGATGGGCCAATTGTTTGTGTCGCTTCGCTTAGTCATACCGCTACCTCATTGCACCTCTTTGACATCTTTGCATGATGTGCTGTATGGGGCCTATTTTTTATATCTGCCCTCGTGTCTGACACTGCAGTGCCACTCCTAGACGAGCCAATTGTTTGTCGCTTAGCTTAGTCATACAGCTACCTCATTGCACCTCTTTTACATCTTTGCATAATCTGCTCTTTGGGGTCTTTTTTATATCTGCCATCCTGTCTGACACTGCAGTGCCACTCCTAGATGGGCCAGGTGTTTGTGCCGCACACTTGTGTCAAATAGCTTAGTCATATAGCAACCACGGTGCACCTCTTTTTCTTCTTTGCATCATGTGCTGTTTGGGAACTAGTTTTTTTAAGGGCCATCCTGTCTGAAACTGCAGTGCCACTCCTGGATGGGCCAGGTGTTTGTGCCACACACTCGTGTCGCTTAGCTTAGTCATACAGCCACCTCGGTGCAACCTTTTGACCTAAAAACAATATTGTGAGGTGTGAAGTGTTCATAATAGAATGGAAATGAGTGGAAATGAATGTTATTGAGGTTAATAATACTGTAGGATCAATATTACCCCCAAATTCTGTGATTTTAGCCATTTTTATGTTTTTTTCAAAAATCATCCACATCCAAAACTAAAACACAAAAGGGTGGTTTTGGCAAAACCAATCCAAAACCAAAACGCGAGCGGTGAATTAGAACTGAAACCAAAACACAAAACAAGAAAAAGTGCCCGCAGGATATCTCTAATTGTAGCAAAGCTTTGCATGTATCTCTGCATTGCTGTTGTACTTAAGAAGTACAATACCAAGATTGCATTCCATATTTCTATTGGTGCGTTAACATGACTAATGCAGAGTATATGGTAATTTTGGATTCACTTTTGAAGACTATAAAAAAAATTAACTATAATAACCAGTTACCGAAACATATACTAAAAGTCTAATTAGTGATCCTAATGGATTTTGTTGGTGAATCTCACTAATCATATTGGTGTCTTCTGTACATATTCAGTTAGATGGCAGCAGCAAAAATTATTTACTTAAAGCAACTGCTAAGAAACAATTTAAGAATTAACTGACATTTTATTTGGCATGATGTCTAATTCACAAAAATGTAGAATGTGTTCTCTGTTTTTGTTGTAATTACTCTTTAATTCCTTTACCAGCCTCCATTCCCTAGACAGGACAAACACATACATCGGCTGTAAGAGAGAACTCCATTTTATAATCTATCGTTGAAGCTTAAAGATATTATTACATATGTTGAAATATTCAGCAGGTAATTAAAAATTATGAGATTATGCAGTTAAATTTACCAGCCTAGGATATGTCCAAAAATTCAAAGCTATTTTCTAATAAAATCTTATTATTTCATTTAGTTTGCTTGGTCCAGTATAATTAATTACAGAAATGTATTTGTGAGTGGGAAAAAATTAAAAGAATCTTTAGTTTAATGGAAATTTTAAGAGGAGAGAATAAATAATTTACTAATCCACATAAACATTTGTTTGAATTTTATAATAGATTTTTTCTATTACAGATATTTTTCTACAAAGAGAAATATATCTTTACTAATGAAATTGGTGACAGGCATGTAGTTTATAAACTGTGTATTTACACTACTTAATCTTTAAGATATTTTTCATGATTTTTTGTTTTTGTCTCAGTTAAGGAAAATTCTGCCTTGAAATTTCAGTATCCTTTTACAGGTTGTGTGTGATCGGGTTTTGTACAAAATGTAAAGAGTCATAATGTTGATATTCCTCATCTAGACAGTGGTGGAATGTCGACATGTTAGAATGTGCAGTTCAGTTTTTCTGAAAATCGAACACTGCCAAACTTGGCTATTCCCAGTGACTTGGGGCCCTGGCTCGGGTTTTCCCTCTACACTCGGAGCTGAAAATGAGGCAAAACTTTATCTTCCTGGGGTTGGATCTTGCGTGTTTTGGATTCAATAAAAGTCCCACCCTTGTACTTCAGGTGCAATTTCATACAGGATTCCAGAAGGTTAGGGTGTGGGCTGTAGTGTTACTGTGATTATGGGCTGTGGACTACTGTATAAGAATCAGTGTCATCATCATCATCATTGAACTAAGGCTGTGGGCTGCAGCACTGCCTATGACTGTGTGAAACTGTCAGTGTCATCAGTGAAGGGCTGTAAGCTGCAGTGTGACTGTCAGTGGAGATTAAGGGCTGTGGGTTACTGTGTCAGTGATCTCATCATCATTTACCTAGGGCTCTGGGCTGCAGCACTGTCTGTGACTGTGGGGTCTATTTAAGCCTTGAACGGAGATACAGTAGATGAAGGTAAAGTACCAGCTCATCAGCTCCTAACTGCCATGTTACAGGCTGTGTTTGAAAAATGACAGGAGCTGATTGGTTAGTACTTTACCTCCGTCAACTTTATCTCCATCCAGGGCTTAGTAAATAGACCCCTGAGTGAGGCTGTCAGTTTTATCAGTGAAGGGCTGTTAGCTGCAGTGTTGCTGTCAGTGAAGATTAAGGGTTGTGGGCTACTGTGTCAGCGTCATGGGCTGCAACAGTGTGGACTGCAACACTGTGACTGTATTGGCCAAATGTAATAGAGTGAGAGCTTCAGAGAGTGAGATATTTGGTAAGGTTTTTCAATTTTTTTTTTAAAGCGCCAATCAGTTACACTGCAAATCCAGGTTGGTCTTGCTGTGTAAATGATTGCCAGTTTAAAAAAAACTGCAAAACCTTACCAAATCTCTCCCTTTTTTAAACTCTCACCCTATTACATTTGGCCCTGTGTGTCAGTGTTAGGCAAATTATTTTAAAAAAAGTTTGTGCTAAGGACAAGCTCAACAACTGTTAAAAAAATAACATTCTGTAGGTGCCACTGTTACTTACGTTACTAAAAGCTCTGTGAATCGCAGTGTTATTTAAACTGTGAATGTCATTTTTAGTATATAACGTAAGGGTGGGTAGGAGGGTCTCAAAGACAATTCCACACTGCACCACTTTTCTTTTTATAATGCGTTGTACTTTTGGGGGGTATTGGTGATGGTATTTGTGGCATAGATAAATGTTTTTGCTCCCAAACATTACTAATTTGCAACGTATTTTTAAACAGAAATAACTGCCATGTGGTTGTGCTGCTGCTTTGCTGCTTAGTCTAGTTAGCCAACCTTTGATTGCAAAATGACTCAGATCTTTAGTTAGAATATCAACATTTCGTCCGTGTGGTCCAGCGGTGACTTACCTGCTACAGATGGCCGTAATGGCTCCAGCACAGCTTCTGGTTTCTGGCCAGAGGTGTCACAACAGGTGTGCGGGGGGGGTGCAGCCCGCATCTGGGTGTAACCCGCCAAGGGGTGACACCAAACTGCCAACTACTCCTCAGTAACAGGAGCCTGGAGCTGCATTATGTGACAGCTTCGTGTGTCTGCATTCTGATCAGCTAAACGTCTTCAAAATTGAATCAGATAAACCATAATATCCTGTGATGAATTGTAACAATGGAATTTTAACAATGTTAACCACTATGTCGCCATGCTAACCTGTATCATAGAATGGTATGTAGAGAAATAAAAGTCAGATCCAAATCACTGGTGTGTCTAATGGTGTAAAATGTTATATTAAGTTGAGTTATATGTCTATGTCAAATACTTTAAACCCATCTTTGCAGAATGACTTGTAATAATGTCACATCTGCCAGTGTCAACATGTAAATAGAAATGTTGAAATATTATAATTGAGATTGGGGGAGGTCTGCAGATGTTTCTGGGTCCATGATCTTTGCAAATACCTTTGACAACTGTACGCCATTGAATCATGCAATTGCTACCACATTGTAACAGGAACGTTGCTACCAGAGATAGTGCAATCAGCTTCCCCATTCTAAAATGGGTCTAATAGTAACAATTTGTAATAAAAATAGGAACACCTGTTTGTGTCACTGATGACTTAAAAATGTCGACACTGCAATGTATCTGTGTGCAAGACTCATTTTTGAGTCTCCAATCTACGTTTACGCAAAACTGGTGTAACACTGCGCTCAGCTCTAAGTGAATGTTCTAAATGGTATCCCAATCTTCTTTTACTTGTAATAAATAAATAAATGATATGGTAATCCCTGTTTATGAAGTTTTATGTGCTCTCTTGGTGTTGAATGGAGCGTAATCGATGTATACAATGAAGCAGCTATGAATATTTCTAGTGTAGCAACTGTGACAGATGAACAAAGAATGGTGAAACTAAGTTATCAGTAACAATTTATTAATGTAGGAGACACAATGCTCCTGACTAATGGTCTAAATAAATAAATTCATAAATAAAAAAGAAATACGCTGCAAGAATTATAGGATAACAATTCCATAATAGTGAAACCTGCTGAGAAAGGGGAGCAGTGGTCATTTTGAACAAGTCAGATTACTTAAAAGAAGCGCACAGAATATTGGGAGACACAACAACCTTTAGGACATTACAGAATGACCCCACCAATACTTTCAAACTCAAAATGGATAACCTTATACAAAAGGGAAAGAGCACAGGAATACCCACAGATCATGAATACAAGTACATACAGACATCACATCCTATAATCCTCGTATTCTACTACTTACCCAAGATCCACAAAGATCCCATAACACCCCCGGGCCACCCAATCATTTCAGGCATTGGGTCACTCACCACCAACCTCTCAGAATATCTTGACAAATTCTTACAACCATTTGTACAAAAGCGACCATCATATCTATGACACACAACACAAATTCTCAACATTATACAAGATCTTACATGGGATGACCAGTTGTGGCTGGTGACCACTGACATAACTTAATTATATTCAGTCATCACTCATGAACAAGGACTTAACAGCATTAGATATCATTTAGAGAAAGAAGACAGCATACCCAGCGCACAATGGAATTTCATCCTCGAAAGTATAAACTTCATCCTGAAACATAACTACGTCTGGTTTGAGGACACCTTTTATTTACAAACTACGGGGACAGTTAGGGGTATGAGATTTGCCCCGAGCTACGCCAACATATTCATGAGTTGGTGGTAGGATCATCATGTGTGGAATAACCATCATCTAAGAGCAAATCTCATATTCTGGATGAGATATATAGATGACGTCCTCTTCATTTGGTGTGGAGAGGAAAGTGGGCTACTAGAATTCTTGACATTCCTGAATGATAATGACAACAACCTCATCTTCACTGCAAATTATATTAAGACCAAAGTAGAGTTTCAGGATTTAGAATTATTCATAGATGGGGAGAAGATACACACAAAAACATATAGAAAACCGGTCGATGTTAATAGTTTTATTCTTTCAACTAGTGGACATCATCCCAACTGGCAGAACACAATCCCTAAAGGACAGTTCACGAGACTTAGGAGGAACTGTTAAAAAATCGAGGATTTCAAGAGACAAGGAGAAGAACTCACCACACAGTTCCTGGAGAAAAAGTACAAGGAACGGATTGTGATGGAAGCATTTGAGGAACTAACATCATGCAACAGAACAGATTTACTCAAATACATAACACATGGAATGAAAGAAAGGAGGGAAGATGTACTGTTCATTACAGAATACTCAAAACAAGCATCACACTGAAAACACATTGTCAAAAAACACTGGCCACTTCTGCTGGAAGATGAAAACCTAGCGGAACAACTACCAGAACGACCAAGAATAGTCTTTAGAAAAGCACTGGATTTAAGACAGAAATTAGTACACAGTCATATCCCCAAAGAATACAAGACAAACATCATTGACAGGAACGGCACCAAGAAAAGGTTTCTATTTCTGTGGGACATGTTTAGGGTGCACAATGCCAGAACTAGGAGTACGATACCGAAAACACAATTCATCTCTCGAACCACCAACAAAGAATACAAAATTAATAATAGGATAACATGCAACAGCAAAGGTATTATATACCTTCTAGAATGCGATTGTCTAAAACAATATGTAGGCAGAACCACAATGGCACTAAAAATACTTGTGAGAACATATAAGGAACATCAAGAGAGGTCCCCCATACCTTTATAATTTACGCTTCCAACACCTGACCAAATAGTAAAGATACAGGGCTCCTAAGAACTATCTAGCATTTCCACCACACAATGTTTTCATAAAATCAATAAATTAATTATGACCATTTGATTCATAACCACATTTTGTAAGGTAACAAGCAGATTTGCATTCTTTATGCTTAGTTCATAACCCAGCTCAACTGATACAGCCAATAATCACTTTCCACGGATATAATATATTGATAGTGCATATAATAGACCAATCAATGAACACAGTTGACCAGATAGTTATTTCAAGAGTATTATGGGCTTATATATAATAAGAGCAATCAATGAACACAGCTAACCAGACAGTTTGTATTAAGTGGTATAAACCCTCATTACAAATAGGATTCTATATCAGCACAAATCATAAAGGTTGCAAAGTTTTCACTTAGAAATATTAATAATAAAACAGATAGTTTATCAATGCACCAGCATGTACATCATTACACAAGTATACACATATGTAATCTTTGTACTAATTCATTAACTTAACATTTATTGTTTAGACCATTAGGATGGTAACTACTGTTAATATCTAATTTTTACACTTATAATTCATAAAAGCAAGATATTCATTAGACTTATTATTTTTTGTACATCAGAGCTTTAACTCCAATTGACAACAAGACCTATTTAAACACCAGACACAGATAATGACTCCATGCATCACTCAAAGAGGAAGGCCAATCAAGGCTGAAACGCGTTGGTAAAGGAGGAACTACACGCACACGCAGGTGGCATACAGAGAAGCGCTGTCAGCATTTCCCTGATCATATCCCCAGTCTCCTCTGCAGGCTAGCAGAGTAGAGAGATCGGCAGGTGCTGCAGGACACTGGAAACCATACACTCCCACGAGTCTGCCGATACCCGGAAGTCCCACAGCTGCCGGTGGTCCCGGTCATCACAAGCATCGGTGTGCAGGTTTGCACACAGCAGCACCTTCCAGCAGAGACCGGGAGAGGGAGGAACGAGGATGCAGCTGGCAGCTGCCGCTCCGGACACAGCCGAAGAAGAAGGGTAAGTATATGCACCTGAGGGTCACGGGACACCGCACCCCCAGAACATATATCCCCCACCTATTTTTGCTTTAACAGGATAGAACACTTTTACATGAACGAGTAACTTTTTTGAACGGACACAAGAAGTTTTGCTCTTACATTTCCTTTTTTCAGCACTAACTTTTGCATTAAGCACCATATATTCATTTACGGTTCCCCTGACTGACCTAAGCATCAATTTGGGACAGCCTGAACATTGTCAGTGTGAAAAACTGCTTATAGTGCTGCATTAGCCGTTTATTTATTAATTTATTTAGACGATTAGTCAGGAGCATTGTGTCTCCTACATTAATAAATTGTTACTGATAACTTAATTTCACCATTCTTTGTTCTACCACAGGTTCCATCACTCACAGTTACATCATTTAAAGTACATTCCATTAGGGTTTACTCTCCTTTCTCTCTGCGTACTGCAGCCAGTAGCGGATCTTGCTACGGGCACACAGTACTTTTGCACTGCACGCCGCCTTCCGGAGGGCACCGCCGCCGTGGCAAGATCCGCTACTGGTGGTGCCCTCCCCCAGTGCCGGTACAGCTGTGCAGTGCGCAATGAAGTCATCGCGCACCACACTGCCTTGTGGGAGCGACACTTAGACACTAGGGGTCATTATTGACCTCTAGTGTCTATGCGGTTCTATGGGAGAGACGTCATGACGTATCTCCCATAGATCAGAGGAGCAGCGCCAGCGGCCAGAGACAGAGGGCAGCAGCAGTCAGGAATCAGGAGCGGGGATGGTAAGTATTAATTTTTTTTATTTATTTTTTACAAGCGGCACAAATGGCAATACTACTGAGGGCACAGACGGGGCAATACTACTGGGGGCACAAATGGGGGCAATACTACTGGGGGCACAAACAGGGGCAATACTACTGGGGGAACATTGACCACACCTCTTTTATGAATCCATGCCCCTATTTTCGCACGGGGCGCCACAAGGGCTAGAACCAGCCCTGGTTGCAACTATCGCCCACCTGGGCATCCCAAACAATTTCTGGAAGATTTTTCTGACTGGCTCCCTCACTTCCTATCCTCTGACATCTCCATCATTATCATGGGTGATTTCAATATTGCTATTGATTGTCCAAATTCTGCTGCTCATGCCTCCAAACTACTCTCTCTAACCTCCTCTCTTGGCCTCTCCCAATGGACTGACTCCTCTACTCATCAGGAGGGCCACTGCCTTGATCTAGTATTCACCAGACGATGCTCCATTTCTGAACTCACTAACACTCCTTTCCCCCTCTCAGATCACAACCTTATCACCTGCATGCTCTCCTCTGTTAATTCAAACTCTGTGTTGCTGAAGTCCTCCAATCCTCCTCAAACTTGCAGAAATATTAACACAATTAATCTTCCACCTCACTACAACAACTGCTTTCACCTTTTTCTGCATTCACCTCTCCTGAGATGGCTGTATCACACCTGAACCAGACTCTAGAACTAGTCCTTGATGAAGTGGCTCCAGCTACCCATCACACTCCACATAGGCCTAGATGTCAACCATGGCACTCTAAATTAACAATACAACTACAAAAACTCACACGCAAACTTGAATGTCAGTGGCGTAAATCTCGTATTTCAAGTGACTTTCTCATATATAAGACTGTCTACCACTCTTATAGAAATGCCCTGGACACTGCCAAACAAACATATTTCCAAACTCTTATCTCTGCTCAAGCCTCTAACCCCAAATGACTCTTTAATACATTTATATCACTTCTGAATCCTCCCTCAGCTACCCCACCAGCCACTATCAAGGCACAGGATCTCACTTCCTATCTCAAGGAGAAGATTGATAAGATCCAAGATGAAATGGTATGCTCTTCGGCAGCCATTGACCGACTCTGTTCTTTAGCTGATCCCTCTGGCACTCTCTCTTCATTTGATCCCACAAATGAAGATGAAGTATCATCACTCTTCTTATCCTGCTTCTCTACTACCTCTCCTCTTGATGCTTTACTCTCACAAATAAGTAAAGCTCTGTTTCCAGTGCTCATCCCTACCTTAACTAACATCTGTAATATCTCTCTCTATCTCTACTAGTATTTTTACTTCACTCTTCAAGCATGCAGTGATTACTCCCATTTTGAAAAAACAAAATTCTGACTCTGATTCTCTCTCAAACTACCGCCCTATCTCTCAGATCCCTTGTCTACTTGAGAGACTTGCCTACACTCGACTCACACACTTTCTTAACTCACACAATTTATTGGACCCACTTCAGTCAGGCTTCCCTTCCCAACAGTCCACAGAGACAGCACTGACTAAAGTGGTTAATTATTTGGTCACTGCGAAGTCTAAAGGCCATTACTCACTACTTATTCTTCTAGATCTATCTGCTGCCTTTGACACTGTTGACTACTCTCTTCTCATACAAACACTACAATCCTTAGATCTGAAAGACACAGCCCTTTCTTGGTTCCTATCCTACCTATCTAAATGCTCCTTCAGTGTTCGCTTCTCTTAATCTACCTCCTCTTCCCTACCTCTTTCAGTTGGAGTACCGCAAGGCTCAGTATTGAGTCCTCTGCTTTTCTCTATCTATACCTCATCTCTTGGTAAACTAATCAGCTCTTTTGGATTTCGGGTATGGGTCGTTGGGTTGACCCAACTTAGGACGACACTCATTAGGTCGACCACTGAAGGTCAACATTGCCATTAGGTCAACATGTATTAGGTTGACATGGGCGTTAGGTCGACATGTACTAGGTCGACAGGTCAAAAGGTCAACATGTGGTTTTTGACTGTTTTTGGTGTCGTTTTCTCCATAAAGTGATGGGGAACCCAAATGAGTGCACCGAGTCCCCTCGCATGGCTCGATTTGCTCACCATGCTTCGGGCAAGGTGCCTCGCTCTGCTACCGCTACACTCGGCACAGATTACAAACCCAATCGTAGTCCATGTGGATCGTTAAGTATGAAAAAATACAAAAAATGAAAAAAAAATTGAAAAACTCATGTCTGCCTTTTGACCTGTCAACCTAGTACATGTCAACCTAACGACCATGTCGACCTAATGCATGTCGACCTAATGGCATTGTCGACCTTCAGTGGTCGACCTAATGAGTGTCAATCTAAGTTGTGTTGACCTAACGACTGTAACCCTGGATTTCAGTATCATCTGTAAGCAGATGATGCTCAAATCTACCTATCCTCCCCTGATTTGTAACCTATCTGTACTGGGCATGTCACTGAATGCCTTTCTGACATTTTATTTTGGATGACATCTCGCCACCTCAAACTTAATATTTAAAAAACAGAGTTAATTATATTTCCACTGGCCAATAGTAGGTACTAACCTGATATCTCTATCACTGTTGAAAACTTGACAATCTACCCTATCCCACAAGCTCGCTGCCTAGGTGTAATCCTTGACTATGAAATGTGTTTTGTTCCCTACATTCAATCTCAAAATCATGTTACATGCAACTAAAAAACATCCAAAATAGGACCATACCTTACACAAGACACTACTAAATCTCTAATCCATGCTCTCATTATCTCCCGCATTGATTATTGCAATAGTCTCCTAACTGGTCTTCCCAAAACGAGACTCTCACCACTACAATCCATTCTGAATGCAGCTGCAAGGCTAATCTTTCTCGCTAGACATTCATCATCTGCAGATCCACTCTGTCATTCCCTCCATTGGTTACCTGTATTCTACCGTATTCAATATAAAATACTTTTACTCACACACAAGGCCATTAACCAAACTACACCAACGTACATCACTTCGCTTATCTCAAAATATCTCCCAACCCGACTTCTTCGCTCTTCACAAAACCTGCATCTCTCATCCACATTCATTTCTCGCTCCGACTCATGATTGCAGGACTTTCATAGGGCTGCATCCACTCTGTGGAATGCCCTACCACGCACAGTGAGACTCTCCTCTAGTCTCCAAACCTTCAAGCGTTGCCTGAAAACTCACCTTCCTATCAAATTACATCCACTCTGCACAGTCCACACATATCCTCACATGTCTTCTCATTCTTTACTTTCCCTTCCTCTCGACCCTGGTTCATCATTGCTCTATGACCATATCATACAGCCCACCAAGAACCTTTGCAATCTGGTGGACAACTATGCAATAGATAGCACCTATCCTTGTGTATCCATGCCTATTTCCCTAAAGATTGTAAGCTTGCGAGCAGGGCCTTCCTACCTCTATGACTGTTTGTTATTACCCAGTTTTGTTATATCATTGTTATTTCCAATTGTAAAGCGCAATGGAATTTGCTGTGCTATATAAGAAACTGTTAATAAATAAATAAATACAATTTAGATGATAACTTTGAAATGTCACTTTAAACCAAATGTGTTCTGAATTGGTAGCAAATTATTATTATTATTATCCTTTATTTATTTGGAGCACCAAGGGTTCCGCAGCACCCAATTACAGAGTACATAAACAAATAATCAAAACAGGAAAACAGCAACATACAGTTGAAGACAGTATAGGACAAGTACAGGGTAAATAAACATAGCTACATCAGCAGATGACACTGAAGTAAAGGCCCATACACACTTGACGATAAAATGAGCGATGTCGTTCATTTCAGCCCTAATCAACGACGTCGCTCATTATATCGTCAAGTGTGTATGCATCCGACGACCACCGATGCGCGGCCCCGTGGGACGTTAACGACCCTCGCTTATCTGTAGAGCATGTATGCTCAATTTCCACTATGGTCGTTACCAACCAGAGACGTCGTTGAATGTGTATGGTGTGAACGACCAATGACCAACGACCAAGCCACTGTTCACCAGCCCTGTTCCCAGCTCATTATTTTAATAAACTATTCAGCTTGGATGCTTCAACGATGAATGGTCTTTGGTCTTTGGTCGTTCGTAGTTGTGTATGCTCATGTCGTTTGCTCAGCTGTTGAAGGGAAGTTCAAGGGAAGTCGTTAACGACGGTCGTTAACGACGTGTGCATCGTCAAGTGTGTATGGGCCTTAAGTATCAGGTGGCAGAAGACCACGGGTTTTGATGCAGTCAAAGATTATTAAGTAAGGAAAGGATAAGCACATGAGGGAAGAGGGCCCTACTCATGAGAGCTTATATTCTAAAGGCAAATTAAACCATTTAAACTGCATAATCCTGGATGCACAATAATATACAAATTTACAGTATAATTGAATTAAGACCTGGAGACATAATATGGCATAAATGAAAACTTGAATAGGTTTATCAGACTAAATTTGGAATTTGAATTTGAATATTGTGAATTGGATAACTGGTGGCTGACTAAAGTATGAGCAAATAGATGAAGGCCTACGATGTAATTATACTAACCAACATTAATCAACCAAGGGGGTTGTAGCACTCTTGCCTATGCAACATCATCACCCAAGGAGTGTCTCTCCACATATAATGTACTTATCAAGATTGGACCCCCCACCCCCTTACCAGCGGTAACAAATAAAGATGATAGTAGCGCTTATTGGTCACAAATGCAAGGGTGTGTCACAATTAAATCACAATTTATTAAAGGAATATAGATTTAGGCATATTTTTTTTAAAATTAAATGCAATGCACAATAGTGGTTAATACCACATAAAAACACTGAGAAAAAGTAGATAGTGTAACTCCGATTGTTGTATCATCCTATTCGAAAACTTATCAAAGAATGGACCTGTTCCTATGAAAGTCCCCTTGGTTATTAAAATTCAGTGTCCTATCCGTGGGTTTATAGTTACCACCAACGTCTCTCGAGGTAATTAGGCGAATCTGCGTCCGCAAAAGTGCTGTTCCTCGGCGGGTGGTGGATAGTGACTCTCCACGGTGAAATAGGAATGTCCTTGTAAATCCAGTAGGAATGTCCAACGGGGGCTTGGTCCAGGTCCAATAGTTCCAAAAGGTGAGGGAGTAAACACTAGCAGGCAGGTCTCACCGACGCGTTTCGTTGCAATACAAGCAACTTTTTCAAGGAACAGCACTTTTGCGGACGCAGATTCGCCTAATTACCTCGAGAGACGTTGGTGGTAACTATAAACCCACGGATAGGACACTGAACCTTAATAACCAAGGGGACTTTCATAGGAACAGGTCCATTCTTTGATAAGTTTTCGAATAGGATGATACAACAATGGGAGTTACACTATCTACTTTTTCTCAGTGTTTTTATGTGGCATTAACCACTATTGTGCATTGCATTTAATTTTTTTAAAAATATGCCTAAATCTATATTCCTTTAATAAATTGTGATTTAATTGTGACACACCCTTGCATTTGTGACCAATAAGCGCTAATATCATCTTTATTTGTTTACATTGTTAGGGGTCTGACCAACCCCTGTATATATACAGCTGCTGTGGGGAACCTCGCATCAAGCGCCTGGGAGTAGTAATACCTTAGGGTATTTCTTTTCCTATATTCTCAGCACCATTACCAGTGGTATCAGTGATCCTCATGCAGGTGATTGATATCCTTAAAATGATCCTCCATCTGCACTTGACCAAATATGTTTCAGTACTAGCCACTGTTTGCCGTGCTTTTCTGCTCCTACACAAGACCAAAAACACAAGAACAACAACACTCAACCACAAACACCAACTATCAAGTAGAATGGATGGTAAAATTATAGAAGAAAGAGGCCTGAGAGTGGCCACTCGCCTGTTTTATATCCTCTGCTAAGGTGACCCTATTTGGATGGCCAGTTGGCATCACCAACCCTGGATAGCACCCTAACCTCCTAAACTATTCCACCATTCCATTAACTGTGAACCTGACAGGCTAAGTATTGAAGGTTTAATTTTCTTATGTGTTTTTATAAGCCCTCAGATATCTCTATTTTAAGGGACCTGAATAAATATATTTTTTAAACTATATATATATATATATATATATATATATAGATAGATAGATAGATATATATATAGATATATATATTATTAAAAAATTGGAGGTTTTCTTTTGATTAATCAAACCATCATTTGTATTCATTACAGCTGCAATCCTTTTATTTAACACATGCTTTTATATTTGAACACAGTTAGAAAAGCAGTTCAATCCTTGAATACGGCCTCGACTAAAGAAAAATAGATTGCTGGTGTTTTTCTTTCTCACACTGTGCTTTTTATGACTAGAACTGAACTGGCTCATTGATGTCTCACTCTTTGTTTTCATATTTCTGGCATGCCTGATGTCTCCCTGTAGACTTCTATATCTATACTGATAATCCAATAAGATGTAAATATGTAAGAGAAAAACAACAGCAAAGTTAGAGATATCTGTCACAATGTAACGCCTGATGCTATATCACAGCAGTATATCTAAAAACATGGGACCATGTAAGATTCCGGCAGCTGTCACATGACCGTCAGGATGCAGAACGCATCCAGTATAAACGTCACGGGTGGTATTCAGTATGCCCCCTGTTGGGATCCCGGCACTCAGTATACCAGCGCCGGAATCCCAACACCCGGCATACCGACAACTATTCTCCTGCTTGGGGGTCGATGACCCCCCTGGAGGGAGAATAAATAGCTTGGTGCTCTTAGTGCTCATTTGCGCTCACCCCACCGCTGGCATGCCGGCAGTCGGGATCCCGCTCGCCGACCACTCATACTACACCCGTGCAATCCAATCCTCATGTTTTGCATGTTTCCATGCCCTTATAGATTTCATGCACTCACAAGCTAGGTTCTTTCTACCATATGTGACAAACTACTAATTTACAGCTTGTTTACTTTTGTATATCACTATGTGTGAATCCATTGTTGGCTATATGGTGCTAAATATGGTTGTATGGTGTTAAAGATGTTTGGTACATTCATTGTATAAGTAACAATAGTACACCACCTTCATAATGGTTATATGTGTGGTTATATGTGTGGGCAATACATTGCAAAATACAGTAGACTAATGGTCTAAACAAGGCGCGGGGGGGGGGAAACAGACAATAAACCATGCACAAAGTTTTTCTAGTTTTTTTTTATGAAAACATGACCCCAGGTTAAACATTTACATTTCTTAATAATAAAAAACATGCTTTCCTTAAATCTGATCCTTATAACAGAACAACAGAACAGACTACATTTACACATGTAGTACAGTATATATATATATATATATATATATATATATATATTTATATATATCAAAGTCTGTAAAATTAAAGTATTTCATGTCTCATACAAAGCAATATAATGGTGGTCTTCACCAGGTGGCAAATAATAAAACATTATGGGGTATAATTGAAAATAGCTGGCAAATCTAGGGGCAAGATACACAGTTTTATGCCACCTACAGCGAAACCAGTTCACACAGAAAATAATTAAAAAGTGAGGAAAAGCTCCCCAGCTTGCACCATGTGATAAGCAGTAAAACAAGTCACCCTTACTTAAAGACACAGATGCACTGAAATTAATAATGCCAATAAACATAAATAGCATTTTTTATGTTTACCTACAATTCTACTATTACCTTGTTAAACTTTATTTAAAAAGTATACCGCTTCCTAAAATGTGTGAATGTCTGAGCAGTTTGAAAGTTACAATCAAACCGTGTTACACTGAATGAGTTAATCCCAAAAAGAATAGATGTAATTGTGGAAATGTATCCAATTAACAAGTTTGCTTGTGAAGTGACAGAGTCCTTGTAAGGTTTGTGGTGGCCATAGGTGCCTTAGGCTAAAAGCATGTTATACATGTTGGGAAAGGCAGAAAATGTTTCATTACATGCTTATAAAAGGTGTTCTCCAAGACAAGCACAAAGCACTTAGCACAAGGCTACTGTTGTTTTTCACTTGTTTAAACATTTACTTAAAACATATATTTATTTTTGTAGAGGACGCTAATGTTGGGAGTCAGTTAAAGAATGTAATATTCTTTTTGCTCAACACGCTTCTATTAAAAACCAATACCCATTTCTATAAACAATAATAATTTTTCCTTAATTCTTTTGTTAGATTTAAGACATTTGCGACTAAATGTAGTAATCTCCAAGTTCCAAACTTGCAGAAAATTCCCACACCTCCAGAACGTGGAGACTATTGCATTTAGCAGTTAGTTTCTGTAATGTAATATTTTACAGTGTTAAAAGTATTTGTCACAGGGAGGAGGGGGGGGGGGATAAGAGGTGATACATGTCAAATATGCTATAACCAGCGCTGTTTGACACTTAAGTTGAACATCCTCGTGTATGAAAGCAGATAACGTAGAGGAAATTATTTTGCTGTCACCATACTATTATACGGGGAAAGAAATTGTGCCGATATTACTAAAAAAGAGTGACACTTTTGTGGTTTATAATTTTTTCTCATACACACACACACAGATATATAAAGAAATGGTGTTTGGAGAGTACCTAAAATTACAACTGTGGGATCAACAGATTTCTATAATAATCTACTATAAGTCTTTCTAAAGGGTAGAGATCAAAATGAAATTCTTGATAAACCCTTCTATCGGGGTAGACCCAAATTAAGGAATTCACTTTTCACAAGTTTACAAATTTATTTAGTTAAAAACAGTTCATATTTCACACATCACACATATCTTTCTTGACCCTAACGGGCCTGATGGAAAAGGAACTCACTGTTAACCACAGCCGGGGAAAGCTCATACACAGTTAGTGGTCCCTTCGGGTCAAGATGGTGTCACTTAGCTTATACGTTAAATATAAACATTTATCTATGCACCATGGCATGTTACGTTCAAATTGTGACTGAGAAATTTAAAAGGAAAGTTTAGGATTTTGATCAGGAAAAACAGGTGGAGACCTTAAAATTCCCTTCTATGAGTCCTGTTTGGAGAAAGAGCGCTATATAAATATAATTATTATTATTATTATTATTATTATTATTATTATATTATTATTATTAATTACATACTAGACTGTAAGTTTTCTGAGGAATTATATATAATCCCCTTTCACTGGTTTCAGAGGGTTTCCTTCTTGACTCATTTGTAACAGTGTATACCCAGAAAACACCAAGTAAAAAAATGATACCACCTGGCAAAATATCTTCTTAAAATCTTTTTTTCAACTTTAATAACAAATGCACTTACAGTATGTTCAAATATCACCATGATCACAAGTGCTCACTAAAGAAGTTTAATGTTGCAACAAATAACAAAAAGTCATTCATATTCCCTGTGGAGTTGTCTCGATATCGGTGTGCAGTCTTTAATTCCAGTAAAATCATTTGTGTTCATATTCTCAAAGATGGTTTGCCAAATACATGAAATAAAATAAATACAGAAAAGTACAATAGTGTAATATGTCCTTAGAGTGGATTGCAAACACCCTCAGATGTGTATGGGAATCCAAATCTAGATGGCTAGGTGGTGACAATACCCTCAACCTTACAGTATAGAATATTAAAATGTGGCACAATGTACTCACCTGGTGGTGGTGTGTGTTCCACCCATAAAGGTTACTTTCACGTTGATTCTTCACCCAATTATATCACCTTATATCTGTGATCACACCAAAATGTGTACAACAGGAGAAAGAGGGCGTACCCAAGTAATGGGTGATTTCAGCAGGGTCCACAGCCTCATGGTGTTATTTATTTCCTATATTCAACTGTTGTGTAAATTTGGGTGATTTACATCTTACACTGCATACACCTGCAGCTCTCAGTGTGCGTAGTTCATATCTTTATCTGTTTGATTTGTAAGAGTGTTCAAATATATTAAGTTCATTGAGTTAAAAGCATAAATGTACCAAAGATTATGTTCAACAATATTCACTGCGCCTTCCAGTCCATAGATGGAAAAGTCCTCCTGCAGTTCACAGTTGAGATTTTATCTCTCGCTGATGCTTTTCAATCATAACAATCTTTATCAAAGTTGTCCATGTCCTGGTCATTATTTCTACAATATGAACACTCCTTTCAATCATATGATGATGGTACTTTTCATGTGTTACATTGCACCCGAAACTGATGCATTTAATTTGGAGACAGTTTTGAATTATACTCACTTGGAACTCCTTTGTGCCTAGTGTTGCTATAATATCCCTTTAATCAGGGAAACATAAATGACACAGGTTCTGTGGCTGGTTGACTTCAAGTCTTTATTTCCCCTGGTATTAATCAGCCACAGAACCAGTGTACTGTATCTTTGGTACTGCAGCAGTAGCAAAAATCACAGAGAAAATGGAGCAGCAGCCATTTTCCCAGATATTTGCACATTAACAGTCTCTTGTATAGCACAGCATATTAAGTTGTGCTTTACAATTGGAAACAACAATGACAAAACAAAAATGGGTAATAACAAACAGTCATAAAGGTAGGAAGGCCCTGCTCGCAAGCTTACAATCTATAGGCATTTATACACAAGGATAGGTGCTCTGTATTGCATGATTGTCCACCAGATTGCAAAGGTTCTTGGTGGGCTGTATGATAAGGTCACACAGTGCGGTTGGTCTGGGGGTCAGGGGGATGGGAAAGTGAAGAAGAAAGTCATGTGATCATAAATGGGAGTAAATAATGAGTGTGGATGAGAGACGTAGATCTTGTGAAGAGTGGAGAGGTCGGGTTGGGAGAAATTTTACGATTAGTGAAGAGATGTACATTGGTGTAGTTTGGGTAATGGCCATGTGTGTGAGTAAAAGTATTTTATACAGTGGAATACAGGTAACCAATGGAGGAACAGACAGAGTGAATCTGCGGCTGATGAACGTCTAGCGAGGCAAATTAGCCTTGCAGCTGCATTTAGAATGAATTGTAGTGGTGAGAGTCTCTTTTTGGTAAGACCAGTAAGAAGACTATTGCAATAATCAATGCGGGGCAAAATGAGAGCATGGATTAGAGACACCATGTTCCCAGAGACCTGTAATTGCAAAGTAGACTTTGGCACAATGCCAAAGTTTACTGTGCCACAGAGAGTAAGGGGCCCACATGAAAATGCACACAGGCCCCTTCCTCTTAAGAACCAACATGGCCCAAGGGGTGTGTAATACCTGGCAAGGTGACAGCCTGTGCCACCCACCAGGACTAGTAAAATTAGCAAGGCAGCATGGGGTTGATTGCCTGTTGCAGACCCTTTAAGGAACACACAGGGGGCGGGACCCACCAGGACCCACCCACCATGATGACTGACAGCCCTGGAGAGGGGAGACCTGATTAGGCTGTAGCTGTGTGGCATGCAAGTGAGTGGGCGGCTGACATCAGACGCGCTGGAAGAGTGTGGGAGCAGAGGTGTGGAGGAGTGCATATGTGTGGATCTGCAGAGGGAGAAAGAGATTTAAGGAGGACCAGAGGCCTCCCGAGTGGCGGGTGCTGAGTCAGCGGGATGCCCAACCAGACCCCTTTGAAGTGCGTGGTTGGAGGGGTCCAGGGACCTTGCGAGTGCCATGTGGCAGCTGGAAGCAGCGGGAGGCGGTGCAGCCTGAGTGACTTGCGGCCATCCGGAGGGAGTAAGCAATGGCAGAGTGCGGCCAGGAATGAAGTGCCAGGCTGGTGAGGGGAACACTGCTACAGTGGACAGCCTGTGACAGGCAGGACTCAGCGGCTACCAGTATCAGTCTGAACACAACAAAGCGTGAGTCAGGCCTTGATGGCCAGTGTGTGGGGAAATAACACTCCAGACAGACAGACAGACCAGCATCACGGCTCCTTAGGCTCCTCACTGTTTGAAAAAGGGAGACACCCCCAAGAAATCCCACCAGAGACATCTATCCCATGCCCAGTAGGGAGAGTGAAGCACCGTCACCTCCCTCCGGGTGTGCTGAGGAGGAGTGCACAGTGGACCTACCCCACCACGTGGGTATAATAAACCGCATGACAGGATTTAGCTCTGCCTGTCCCCCCCAGCTGAACAGTACAGAATTGTTTCCTGACCATGCCTTATGCAAAGACTGTGATTGGAAAGGACTCCCACATGTAGGTGACATATTATTACCACCCCCTGTGGAACTGCTTTGAGACAGGGACCCTGGAGTGCTATAGGAGAGACATTTAAATACTGTGCAAAGTCAGACAGTAATTCCTAGGGTGACAGTTTCACCTTGTGGCGGTAATTGAGTCCACGTTAACTTGATTCAACTTGCTGGAAAGTATACCAGACCTTTTCAGCCTCAGGTTTACCCCCACAAGAGACTTCATTGTTTGGCGAACTGCTGGGCCATCACAGGGGACTGTTAATCAGTGACTTTTGCATGCTTCTTAAAGTAAAGAGCTTTGAGGATATTTAACATTAAACCCTGTGTACAGGTCGGGTTACAGAACCCGTGCAAGTAGGACAATAATAGTATTCGGGTACCCGATGGTCATACTGTGGCATGTTATTCGTATGTAATGTTTATTATTGTGTGGTGTTGGAGAACTGTGATGTTTATGTAGTGTAATATTCACAACTTGCATTGCATTGTATTGGCCTACTGACACTGTAGAGTGAGAATTGGTGTAGTAGAATCACCTACCATTGGTACTTACCGGTTACGACATTGGTAAACATTTGACGTCATTTAACAGTGTCAGAAGAACCAGTGAGTTTCTGTTCAGCCTGTGTAGTGAATAACGGTCAGCCTGAACACAACAAAGCATGAGTCAGGCCTTGATGGCCAGTGTGTGGGGAAATAACACTCCAGACAGACAGACCAGCATCACGGCCCCTTAGGCTCCTCACTGTTTGAAAAAGGGAGACACCCCCAGGGAAATCCCGCCAGAGACATCTATTCCATGCCCAGTAGGGAGAGTGAAGCACCGTCATCCCCCTCCGGGTGTGCTGAGGAGGGGTGCACAGTGGACCTATCCCACCACGTGGGTATAATAAACCGCAGGACAGGATTTAGCTATGCCTGTGTCCCCCTGCCGAACAGTACAGAATTGTTTCTGACCATGCCTTATGCAAAGACTGTGATTGGAAAGGACTCCCACATGTAGGTGACATATTATTACCACCCCCTGTGGAACTGCTTTGAGACAGGGACCCTGGAGCGCTAGAGGAGAGACATAAATACTGTGCAAAGTCAGACAATAATTCCTAGGGTGACAGTATCACCTTGTGGCGGTAATTGAGTCCACGTTAACTTGATTCAACTTGCTGGAAAGTATACCAGACCCTTTCAGCCTCAGGTCTTCTCCCACAAGAGACTTCATTGTTTGGTAACCTGTTGGGCCATCACAGGGGACTGTTAATCGGTGACTTTTGCATGCTTCTTAAAGTAAAGAGCTCTTTGAGGATATTTAACATTAAACCCTGTGCACAGGTCAGGTTACAGAAGCCGTGCAAGTGGGACAATAATAGCATTTGGGTACCCGATGGTCATACTGTGGCATGTTATTAGTATGTAATGTTTATTATTGTGTGATGTTGTTGAACTGTGATGTTTATGTAGTATGATATTCACAACTTGCATTGTATTGGCCTACTGACACTGTAGAGTGAGAATTGGTGTAGTAGAAACACCTATCATTGGTACTTACCGGTTACGACATTGGTAACCATTTGACGTCATTTAACAGTGTCAGAAGAACCAGTGAGTTTCTGTTCAGCCTGTGTAGTGAATAACGGTAACCTACCTTAACTTGCCTAGTATTTCCAAGAAAAGCTGAAGTTATTTGTAAATGTTATATATATTTTGCAACAAGGAGCAAAGCCTATGGATACGTAAAGTGGATCGTTATTTCAGTTGCTGAACGTTAAATTTATCGGCCGACCTTGGTGATCGCGTTCCTAGTCAGAAATCGGGACTGTAAGCCCGTGCGGATCAGAGCTATCACAAACAATTGGACGCACTGTGAGAAACAATTGGTACGCATTGGTTAGGGGTACCTTGCATCCTTGTTAGGATTGCTGAACGAATAAGTAATTTGCCTTTAAAGTTGGTGCCTTGTACTGAGACTTATGTCAAAGTGATATATTGGTATCGCATTCTCTTGTGAAGTAAATAAAACTGAAACAGTTGAATATTGTTGTCCATTTCCATGGCAAAGAGAGTTCCTTCCAGGTACTGAAAACAAAGAACTTAAGCAACTGCGACTACGGTTCATCCTGCACCGAGGTAATACGGGAATACCCCCTGACCCATGTACTACAGGTGTACTTAACTTCTCTCTACATGACCTTACTGTACTGTACTTGCAAGTTAACAGCCACAGCATTAAGCACAAAACTGCAAAGTATCTGCAAATGTGAATATGGACACAAATTTGCACATGAGAAATGTGAACTCATTTTGCACTAAGACAGATATTTACATGTCTCAATTTATTATACTTATTGCATCTCTAAATATACTTATGCATCTCTAAATCAGTCCCCTTTAGTGTAACTGGAGTTTGACTGTAGTTGAGCATTTGTCAGCAGAAGCCCTGGGGTAGTGGAACTCATATTGCAAAGACTGGATTCTTGTATTAGAATGGAGTATGGAAGCTCCATTGTCATCTTTATGTAAGGTGCTATACATTCCACAAAGCTAGACAGGTAGCATACAGATAAGTTAATACACCATAACAAATACATACACATAAGTATAATAGCATACACATTAAGCATAATGTTTGATCAATTACTGTTAGCTTAAAATAGTACTTCTACTAATTCTATGCAATTGAACCATAGAGGTTACACAAAAAATTCAGTGTACATGACAGGGGCAAACAAGATAGATAGACAGACATTAGACATATAATAAAGAGGACTCCTCCTAAAAGTTTATATTCTAAAGATAGGGGTAATGAGAGACCAGACGGGCAAGTGTGACACATATAAATGTGTTGGGTGGAGGTAGTGATTGAAGCTCATGTAAATAAAACAAGGTGCTGGTTCTGGAACAGGGCTTCACAGCTAACTTATAATAAATTTATCAGCAGAAATTATGAATTGACAATAGCCACATTGACAGAGAAATATAGAGATGCAAACTAACAGTCAAGATTCCTATTTTCAGGGAGGATGAAGGAGTAGTTGGAATACCTCAGCATCTATATGGATTTGCTGTCTGGCCTCCAAAGTGCCCCTTGATATGCTGCTTCCATGCACCACAAGGATGAGTTGAAGGGGGGTCCATGGAGAATATTAGCTTGAGGGTGAAGATTAGGAGTAGGCTATACCGTTATGTAAAGTGGAAGTGACACCAAAGTTCCTTTTATGTACATCCATTTTACTGCCAT
Source organism: Pseudophryne corroboree (assembly GCF_028390025.1). Classification (NCBI taxonomy): domain Eukaryota; kingdom Metazoa; phylum Chordata; class Amphibia; order Anura; family Myobatrachidae; genus Pseudophryne; species Pseudophryne corroboree. Next base: position 1,009,602,652 of record NC_086444.1, on the reverse strand, counting down.
GTCACATAGGTAGTGGGTGACTACTGTCTACTGGGGGAGGGAGGGGCAAGGTGAATCTTTGCCCTGGGTGAGAGAAAGGTTAGCATCACCACGTCATCTGTCCATAAACTTAGAGATAATCTGCCCAATCAATCCAATTAACTACTGTTCTGAACAATTATCTTTCAGTGTATGAACATGATTGATAATCTATCAATGCTCAAAACTGGCAAAACAAGCAGCAGACAATGATTGTGGTATTTTAATATGGTTTTCCAGACAGTCTTGCTGCAGAGATATTTCAAATCTTTAAAGTGTACAGTACTTCACAATTAGAAGAATAGATGAGAGATCTGCTGTGTGGGGGTCCCCCCACCATTATTCCAACCAGCCCTAAGCCACTTGGCACCATGACTGTATTCCCTATTTGAATCATGGATATAAAAAAAAGTGCAGGACTTCTCTACTAGGGGGACCCAGTCCTAGTGCCAATCAGAGCCGGATTAAGGCTCTGGGGGGCCCGGGTCACTTCAGACAGCGAGGCCCCTAATTAAAAGGCAGGCAGCTGAGATATATATATATATATATATATATATGCACCTAAGCCTGCACTCTCATCAAGTCAATAACATCAGTGGGGTGCACTCAGTGGAAATGCACTGAAACGGTGAGTCCACAAATATAGAAAAAATCCCAATGAGGGGGAGGCACTCTCCAAACCATGAAATAAGTCCAATTCTGGTACAACAATGTTTTAATATTCAATGTGATAGCTCCAAATGTCGACGTTTCGATTCTGACACAGAATCTTTCTCAAGACGAGCAATATATAGCAGCATCCAGAGTCATATATATATATATATATATACACATATCGATGCCTAATTCAAAGCCCATATGCAGAAAGTGGACTGGAATAGGACAATATACATAGAGGAATAGACATCCATCATGAAGGTGTTCATTCATAAACAAAACAGCGTGTATGGGGTAAAGACATCCATCACAGGAGGTATTAATTCCCCCAGACTTGAGGAATCTAAACGTCAGCAAAGGCACTCACGAGCATCAGGACAGGGGCATTGTTGTTCCAGAATTGGACTTATTTCATGGTTTGGAGAGTGCCTCCCCCTCATTGGGATTTTTTCTATATATATATATATATGATATAGATATATATATATAAATATATAGAAATGGTAACTCCGGCACTCCACTTGAAACAGCTCACAAATACAATGCTTGCTCCTGTGCCTTCCCACCGGGGGACTCCCCCAGAATAACACCAAACGAAAGAGGCGGCACTCGAAGTCAGTGAATAAATGTAGATATATTGTGATAGAGCGTTGACGTTTCGGGGACGTGCTCCCCTTCCTCAGAACAATTTAACACTGTGAAAAAACTGAAATAAATACCCACTTACCCCATGGGCCTCCCCCACCGCGATGCGTCACCTGGCACGATCTCCCGCACACTCCGGTGTGTCTTCCTCGTTTCCGGCGGAGGGGCGGAAGTGACGTCGTCCGGCCTGACATGGCCACCATAGCAACCTGTCGCCATGGTACCATGCTGGACTCTCGCGATGCCTTCTGCACCCTCCCACCTGTCAGAAATGTCACGGCGGGGGGCTCGGCTCGTAACCAGGGTAACGCTGTAAACATAAACAATACAAGCATTTAATAAAACATGTTGACTAAAATACGTGCAATATCAATTAGGCTGTTCTAATAAACCAAACTTAGGAACAGGTACAGTGTAAAATACTCATATAACACTCAGCAAAATTGAATATTAAAAAATTAAAGCATCTTTAAAAAATCTTCTTTAAAAATTGGCTGTGGATAGAACGGCTGGTGCATTGCAGCTAGTATATAGCAATGTATCTAGTTTGCCCTACAACATATGGTCAAACTAATGTACAAATGCATGAAAACATAAACAGATAAATATATAAACGAGTAACATATACTGAATGGAGAGGCTCTCCATTCAGTATATGTTACTCGTTTATATATTTATCTGTTTATGTTTTCATGCATTTGTACATTAGTTTGACCATATGTTGTAGGGCAAACTAGATACATTGCTATATACTAGCTGCAATGCACCAGCCGTTCTATCCACAGACAATTTTTAAAGAAGATTTTTTAAAGATGCTTTAATTTTTTAATATTCAATTTTGCTGAGTGTTATATGAGTATTTTACACTGTACCTGTTCCTAAGTTTGGTTTATTAGAACAGCCTAATTGATATTGCACGTATTTTAGTCAACATGTTTTATTAAATGCTTGTATTGTTTATGTTTACAGCGTTACCCTGGTTACGAGCCGAGCCCCCCGCCGTGACATTTCTGACAGGTGGGAGGGTGCAGAAGGCATCGCGAGAGTCCAGCATGGTACCATGGCGACAGGTTGCTATGGTGGCCATGTCAGGCCGGACGACGTCACTTCCGCCCCTCCGCCGGAAACGAGGAAGACACACCGGAGTGTGCGGGAGATCGTGCCAGGTGACGCATCGCGGTGGGGGAGGCCCATGGGGTAAGTGGGTATTTATTTCAGTTTTTTCACAGTGTTAAATTGTTCTGAGGAAGGGGAGCACGTCCCCGAAACGTCAACGCTCTATCACAATATATCTACATTTATTCACTGACTTCGAGTGCCGCCTCTTTCGTTTGTTGGTATATAAATATATATATATAAATATAAACACACACACGTATACTATACATACATACACATATAAATGCAAATACATATATACACATGCATATACAGTATGTTTACATATACTGTATATGCACAGACAGATATATACACAGATACAGATATATATATATATATATATATATACTAACAAACATTTATGCACATATGTATAGACAGACACAAACGTGATGTGAGCCATAATAATACAGCCAGCCAGCCTTACTTTTACTGGCAGGCTGCTGTAGCATAGGAGACAGGAGAGTGAGTGTTCGTTCCTCTCCTTCTCCTTCTCCTTCTCCTTCTCCTCCAAACACCGCTCCGTACCAGCTGCCATTCCCTACACTACAGCCTGCGCGCTCAGACGGTGACTGAGCCGCAGGCTGTTACATTACACACTATTGGACAGCTGAGTCATCGCTCAGCTGTCCTGTACTGATAGGCGGCGCCGGCGCCACGGCTCAGGTGTTAGGTTGCCAGGGCAACCAAACGGGAGCCGGGAATGCAGCGCAGCGCCGCAGATCAGTAAGAGCTCCAATCTGTGGTGGGGGGCCCTTTTAGGAAGGGGGGCCCGGGGTACATACCCCCCGGGCCCCCCCTTAATCCGGCTCTGGTGCCAATAGAACTAGGGCTCTTCCCATGAACATATGACTGTGGTTGCAGGGTAATTGTGGTAAAATATTTAAAAGTAACATTTTGTCTCTGGCAAAGTACAGATGCCAGCATGGTATGGTGCCCAAAATTTCTGATAGAACATGACATCACTTGGACAACCACAATTGCCCACATGTTCTTCCACATGTGCTCACACTATGCTTAAATAACTAGTACTTGTTATAATCAATGTAGAGGGGTTCCTCATGCATTTTATTTTTAAATTAAATTGTATTATTTTTTATTTTAGAGGTGGAGCTTGCTTCTTTGCTTGCTCATGCTGTCCTGACCTTTATTTCAATTGATATGTGTGGCAATTTTAGTCAAAATTTGCTGCAAATTGCAGTGTTTATTACCACAATAAAGGCACCTCTGCCAGTCAACATTTCATAAGGAGCTATCAAAAGTCAGCCTGAAGTCAATTCAACTGGATCATGGCTTGGTTTGACCATGTATTCTAACCTTGTCACATCATGCTGATAATGTTTCAATGGATCCTACTGTTTGGCACTCAGGCACCAATATGACCTCAATTGTGTGAGTGTGTGTGTGTGTGTGTGTGTGTGTGTGTGTGTGTGTGTGTGTGTGTGTGTGCATGTGTGTGTGTGTGTGTGTGTGTGTGTGTGTGTCAATATCTGACAGAGATTTTTCTGCTCAGCTATTGTCAGATTACCAAGTGTATGGGAATCCTTACTAAAAGAAAAACAGTGTAACCAATCTTCAAAGATTCTGACCAAAAGACTGGCCAGTAGAAGCTCTTCTGTGAGCATACAGGGTAATGACTCACTAACTAACTAACTAACTAACTAACTAACTAACTAACAAAAAAGTCAAACAGTTTCTAAACATCCAATAATTTATTTAGAATGTATCATATTTCCATGCTGATTGTAGCTTTCATGAAATAGTACTAGTTGTTGTGGACTTCCATGTTGAAATTGTGGATTTATTTAACACACTGTTCTCTCTCAAAATACAGGGACTTTTTGTAGAGCATTGTAAAGAACACGTTTTAAGCTAAGTTATAATTTCATAATGAGCTAATATTGTGCCAATAAAAATAAATATAACAAAGTATGGCTGAAAATCACACATTCACAGCTAAAAATAAAATAAACGTTGCAGAGAAACCTGTACTATATTTTATTGTAGGAACCCTTTTTGAAAATGACATGGCCAAGTTAATTAATTTAAGTATTATTATAAAGTTTATCAAAATGACATTAAACTATATAATAAAGTACATTTAGCAGGAATGTAATATTACATAATATAATGACAGACTGTATTTTACACATACAGTACATGACTAGACCAATGTTCAGAATTTTACTATGTGGTGGACAACTTTTTAATTTCACACTGTATACAAAGAAATAGCATACAGTTATTTCTTAGCCATAAGAACTTTATTGTGCAGGTAGCATACTGGAAAGAATATATTTTCACTTTATCTGGTTTATATATGGATCTATGAAGGGGTGTTTTTTTTTAGGTCTGTTATGTTTCAGATTAAATTACCTGACCAAAGTGATTCCTGGTCTTAATTGTCTTTTTGCTTAAGATTTGCAATTCCATACTATACATATGCACCTAAAATGCATACGCATGCATCTGTGAATACATTTTCATGGATCCTTACACTTGGCTTTGTTGGGTGAGCATGTGTAGGCTGAGTATAGCAAAGTCATATTCACAGAACTGTGACAACATTATGCTAAGAAGTGGAACCATGTTTTGGGTTTGCAACAATAGTCAGTGCTGATGTTGAGCTGCACAATATAGCCACTTTTGATTTGCTGATTGTATATTCTCCACTCCACATCATCACTGCATTATTTGATAATAATATATTGCCAGTACTTAATTCACGTATACATTTGGACTTCTCCAGGAAAGAAGATTTTCATTAAATTGCATTTTTATTTTATGTGTGTACTTTCACATTTATTAACAACTGTCAAGATGATATTCTGTATTGTGTATATGACACTGTGTTATATAAGTATATTGTGTACAAATAAGGTAATTAAACTTTAACATATACTATTACCAATACTGTCCATCCACAAATCTCCAATTTCTTTAAGCCATCATTCCATTAACATGGGGAGAAGCAGGAAAGCATCCTGAAATGTGCCCAACTAGACATATGCACGTAAGTATGCTGTTCCCTAGGAATATATATAATATACTGTAGTGGGGTGCCAGAGGTCATATGACTGATGCCGGCATCCCAATGCATAGAATAGAGAGTCCCATCAGGGGTTGGGTAAGTATGTTTGCCCTCCCCAAACTCCCCAAACCTCCTCTTTTTGCAGCCTAAACATAACCTCCCCCTCCACAACCTCACCCTAACCCCTCCCTGGTGGTCCCTAAACCAACCCCCACCCCCTCTACAGCCTAACCCTAAACCCCCTCTCTGCAGCCTAACCCTCCCTTCCCTGCAGCCTATTCCTAACCCCCCCACATCCTAAACCTAATCCCCACCCCCCTTCACAGTTTTCCACTGTGGACTCCTGTCAGAGATCGAACATCGGTATCCTGAACAGATCCCTTTCCCTACTAGTAATGAACCTCACAATATGCATGCGCCTCAACATGAGCTTCTGTTATTTCATCTTTTGACAACTTCAGTGAATATCGCCCTGTGCTTTCCCACAGCTCATTTTAGAGGTGTATATTTAGTCTGGTGGCTGCCAAGTATTATTTAAACTTATAAAATTAGTAGAGCTGCAGTCTTTACACCAACAGATGCTTATGTCATTTGGGATGGCTGCTGGGGATGTTGGGTCACTCTAATTTAATTTGGGTTCTGCCATTAAGGAAAAAGAAAAATGTTATACACCCTCATGTTAGTACTGCCAAGCACTGAAAAAGTTTCTTGTACCTGCATAGAAATGTAGCAAATATATTCTCTGGTTCTAAAAACATGTAGCAAAGATTTTGTATTGCCTCAATTGAAATATTTAAGTTGGATACGCTTTAGGTGATATGTCGGATTTGCCGGATCGGATGACATATCAGGCACATTGTCTAGTAGGTACCCACAGAGCCGGATTATCCTAGGGGTGACAAAGGTGGCCGTCCCAGGGCCCCCACACATTAGGGGCCCCCATAGACTGCTTCATAAATCTGAGCAGTCTCCCTCAGCAGCCGCTGAGGAGCTCCGTGTACAGAGGCTGCTGACAGAGACTGCTCCGATTTAAAACACAGTCTGTGGGGGCCCCTAAACGTGTGACTCAGTAACACACGCCGGTGGCTCAGTCAGTGTCTCGCGGGATTTCACTTCACTACCCCTGCGAGACACTGACTGAGCTGCCGGCATGCACTGCTCTAAAGCTGCTGCTCCGTATGTGGTTGAGTATGTGTGTGTGAGTGAGTGTGTATGTATCTGAGGGCAAGTGTGTGAGCGCCCGCTAACCCACCCGCACACGGGGGGTTCTTTGGCCGCAATTTTTAGTGGTGGGGGCCCCTACACGTTCATATCCGGGGCCCTCACCAGCCTTAATCCGGCCCTGGGTACCCACTACCGTGTGCTCCCATGGTTAGTTTGCTGGGTCACCCCATCGGGCATGCTGCACACCTAACTGGACGACCTGGCAAGCAACTGGATGCAGGGGAATGCAGCCACAAACTATACATTACATGCTCACACAATATATTGTGGCCATTGTTTAGTGTGCACCCGGCTATAGTCAGATCTGATTTAAATAAACTGAAAACATTGACATGAGGAACATAAAGTATAATTGAAGTTGTGCTCCTTCTTTTGTGTTGTTGTGTAAGAGAAAGGGAAGGGATTGGTATCAAAGGTGAAAAAAAGAGTATAAACTGATTATTATTATTATTATTATTATTATTAGGGAGTTCTCCTATTCATCCCAAGAATTTAATACAAAACAGATAAGCACCAGCACTAAAAATTGGAGAACTGGGACAAGAGAGAAGTGGAAAAAGAAGAGTCCCAGTGGTCTAGGAATAATGGGCTTAAATATCAAAACATAAGCTTGGAAGCTTGGGAAGTAGCTAATGGGTAGAATTATCTGTATACAAAATAAAAACACTAGTCTTAAGGTGATCAGGCTTTAGCCTGTAAAACAGTCCCTGCTCAGGGTCACCAAATATCAGCAATAGTGGTAGGCAGAGTCTCAGTAGTTCAGCAGTCTTAGGGGGAATCCAATTAGGTGTGAGTCTACAAATGCGAGTTTGTTTCATGTGCGCACCAGAGAAATAAGAGATCCAATTAGAAATGCCTATTTTCAGTACTCGCGGTGATGGTGTGTATATTTTCTACAAAATGAAATCTGTAAAAAATACATGAAGTGCGGGGACCTTCCTGGACCTCAAAAAAGTGACAATTTTGTTTACAGAATCATATAGAAGGCTGTTAGTGGGCATAATGTGATAAATGGCTGACTTGTTAAAAAGCAAAATAATGTAAGAAGCTTACAAATTTCATTTAATTACAAAGAAATTAAATGAAAAATGTGAAAAAAGTAGAAATAAGGTGCTTTTTGGGTAATTAGAGATGACTACATTTAAAAAATAATAATAATCAAAAGCAATAATTTTTTGTTGAAATAAATGCTTTAATTATATTTGGGGGCATAATTCAACGAAAAGTTGATTTTGGGGTAATCCGAGGTCGTTGATTATTTTTAACCCCGATAATGACATACAGTAATTATTGGCCCAATTAAGCTAATAGAAAACTTCCAAAAGCCTAATTAGTCATTGAGGAAGGGGGGGGTTAGCAAGGGGTCCTGAATCAAGCCCCAACATTTTTACCATAAAATAAATATTTTCCCTACCTTTTTAACATCCTCAAGGGGGTTGTGCACAAAAAAAACACAAATTTCCTCTGAAAGGAGCAATCTGAGTTTGGAACTGGATTGCAAAAGCAACTGGATTGACCCCTTAACCTGGTTTGTTAATATTGAAAACTTGTACTGTTGGTGTGTATTCACTGTTATTATGTATCCTTGGCCCACTTACCAGTGCTGTGGTGGTCACGTCAGTGACAGGGTTCTGAGGTTGATTTCCATGCAGACCAGTTGGTATGTGCTGCACATAACATCAGGTGATCTGTGTAGCAATGATTCACAGGTCGTACGATAGTTTGTTAGGTACTTTTCCTGACCTAACGATCTATCGTACGCCTGGAGCTGCTTGGGAAGTGCCAGGAGAGCTGCGGGGGAAATTGTAATGACGCTGGTCATCCTTGTGTATGGCCACCTTTAGGGTTGCTGTGATGCGGGTCCTCAGATGGTGAACTTCGATTTGGTATTGCTTTTGAAAGCTGTAAAAATGATTTACATGAAAGCAAGGGAAACATAAGGACTGAATTTATTAATTGTAGTACTTGTGTGTTTTTAACTATGTATTGCATTATTTTGTATGAGAAACAACAGTAGGTGTAGAGCATAACACAAAGACTTCCGCATTAATTTAATGGGTGAACAAGGTGGATAAATATACATGAGTCCTAAATGTAAAGTGCACTGGTATATGCTGGTGCTATCTAAGTAAATGACCTCATTCTTTGAAAATATGACCTTAGTTTTTTTTCTTTAAAGGTGAACAGATTTTATTGCAATATGACCTACCTAGTCTATTTTCCCCTCACATAACTCCAAATACTTCATATACACTAAGAAGAAAAAGAAAACCTGTTGGCCTAATATATATTTTTTAGATTGACATTGTGTGCAGCAATATTAACCAACATTATTATAAATTTAAAATAAACCAATATGTTTGTCTTCACCTATTTAAATATGTAGCATTTTGTTGGAATTGCTGGAGCAGTTACTACAGTTATTCATTTTGCGTGAGCAATTATTAGAGGCTACCCCACTTGTTTACTTTGTGCGTTGTGCCTAATATATCTTAAAAACATTTTAGCGGATTAAGGGACTCTTTGCTAAGGGGGAAATGTACTAAGCAGTGATAAAAGTGGAGAAGTGAGCCAGTGGAGAAGTTGCCCATGGCAACCAGTCAGCTGCTCTGTACTTCTTATTGCATACAAATTATAAATGTTATGCCAATGCTAATTGGTGTCCATGGGCAACTTCTCCACTGGTTTCTTCTCCACTTTTATTACTGCTAAGTACATCTCCCCCTAAATCAGGTGTGCTGCAGTTCATGTATGTTCTAATGACATGTTTATGTGTATAATATGATTTACCAAAAACATCTGTTGTGTATATGAATTCCCATACAGGGGTGAATTCATATAGCTGTGAGACTTACTGTTACCCCAGTTATGGGTAGAATTATGATATTCTTTTTTAATAACAATAGGAATAAATGCGAAGCCTGGCTTGATTATCATTTATTTTTATTGCCATTTCAAACCTATTAGACTAAACTACAGATTATTATTGTCGTTGTGGCATCGCAAATCTACCCATTAGAATATAAGTGGTTGTTAACAGCAACATCACCATATTTCCTTCACCATTTTGTTTACCAATATCTCAATTTCTCTTGTGATTTTCAATATAATTGAGATATATAGTACTGGTGTGTTCCGTGCCAAGACTCATGTTGTATTTATGATTGTAACAAGCAATTCTTTTTTATACTTTAATCTCAAATCTTTTCAATCCCAATTTGCTTCCTATTTAACTTTCCATTCTAGATTAGAAGATTAGAATTGTGTCTGAATTCTATAAATGGTATTAGTAACCCATGCTTTATATAAATAATGAGCATAGAGCTATACATACTCCACTCTGCAAATAAACATTTTTCATTCATTTAGGGGAAAAGGAAACAAACCTTAATGGAGTAGGAAGAACATTTATCACAGAAAGTAAGGAATTGTAAAACAGTTGGAACTTGCTTCAGTTTTAGGGTGGGGGGATTAAATGTACAGCAAATGTTGGATCACTGCCATGACACCCATTACATATCAGACGTTCTCTCCCTCTCTTAACGTTTCACTTACTGTAATTGTAATACACTTGGTCAATTGAAAGGAAAAAAAGATGTGTAATTTGTTTTCCTTAGATGAATGCTATGTCAGTAGAAGATAGCCAAAAGGTATAGCATGATGATTAAAACTGCCCTACCCACTTAAGCAAATAGACAGTATTTATCATAGTCAAAACAAAAGAAAGAAAGAAAAGAACTTTATGGGTAATGTATTATACATTTCATTCCAGCGCGTTGCCAAATATAGGAAAGCAAGCAACAGCTGACACGTTTAGTGGTGAAGACGTTTTAGATTGCATTAAATATTGGTGTGAAAAATGATTTGGCTACTTCCCAACAATAAGAAGTGTTAATGTTGGCACTTCCAATGTGTACTTTAATGGTAAATTGTTGTAGCATTTATTTGACATGGAATACCCATAGAATTGATGAGTAGTAACGGAAGAAGTTTTTTTTGTGCCATGTTACCTTTTTCAGCCATACTAACTAAGCTTTTAAATCTTTACAGTTTACACAAACAGCCACCTGTGCTCAATCCTTGAAGGATTTTTTCTTAGAGTTTTCTGCTAAGAGAATGAGTGCTTTGTAAACAGGCAACATATGTGCAAATTATTCAGGAACAAAGGATCAGTAATGCAGATGACCAGAAATGTGTCTGATTTATTTTGTTTGTTTTTTGATTTGTTTGGTAATTGCTGTTCATCTCGCATAAAAATGATATCCAAAAGCTAAATAAAAATTGTATTAATGACAAAAGATGATCACTGGACTAATCCAAAGAGTATCCAGAAGATGGGAGTATACAGTGCACAGTGTAATTTTAAATGCCCTGTCATCTATGAAAGCAATAGTCAGGTATAAAGTAGTGATGAGCTGGTTCGGTTCCTTGGGATCCGAACCCCCCTCCCCCCCCCCCCCCCCCCGAACTTCACCTATTTTACACGGTTCCGAGGCAGACTCGGATCTTCCCGCCTTGCTCGGTTAACCCGAGCGTGCCCGAACGTCATCATCCCGCTGTTGTATTCTTGCGAGATTCGTATTCTATATAAGGAGCCGCGCATCGCCGCCATTTTCACTCGTGCTTTGGAGATGATAGCGAGAGGACGTGGCTGCGTTCTCTCAGTTTCTGTGTTCAGTGTGCTGCAAAAATCTGTGCTCAGTGTGCTGCAAATATCTGTGCTCAGTGTGCTTGCAAATATCTGTGCTCAGTGTGCTGAAAATATCTAAGTTCTCTGCCTGAAAAACGCTCCACATCTGTGCTGCATTGTAGTATATAGTAGGAGGACAGTGCAGACTTTTGCTGACCACCAGTATATATAGCAGTACGGTACAGTAGTCCACTGCTCTACCTCTGTGTCGTCAAGTATACTATCCATCCATACCTGTGCTGCATTTTAGTTGTGCGCACTATATAGTAGGAGGACAGTGCAGAATTTTGCTGACCACCAGTATATATATAGCAGTACAGTACAGTAGTCCACTGCTCTACCTCTGTGTCGTCAAGTATACTATCCATCCATACCTGTGCTGCATTTTAGTTGTGCGCAGTATATAGTAGGAGCACAGTGCAGAATTTTGCTGACCACCAGTATATATATAGCAGTACGGTACAGTACTCCATTGCTCTACCTCTGTGTCGTCAAGTATAATATCCATCCATACCTGTGCTGCATTTTAGTTGTGCGCAGTATATAGTAGGAGGACAGTGCAGAATTTTGCTGACCACCAGTTTATATATAGCAGTACGGTACAGTAGTCCACTGCTCTACCTCTGTGTTGTCAAGTATACTATCCATGCATACCTGTGCTGCATTTTAGTTGTGCGCAGTATATAGTAGGAGGACAGTGCAGAATTTTGCTCACCACCAGTATATATATATATAGCAGTACGGTACAGTAGGCCATTGCTATTGATATATATTACTGCCATATAATTCCACACATTAAAAAATGGAGAACAAAAATGTGGAGGGTAAAATAGGTAAAGATAAAGATCCACTTCCACCTCGTGTTAAAGCTGCTGCCAGTAGTCATGGCCGAGACGATGAAATGCCATCAACATCGTCTGCCAAGGCCGATGCCCAATGTCATAGTAGAGAGCATGTAAAATTCAAAAAACAAAAGTTCAGTAAAATGACCCAAAAATCAAAATTAAAAGCATCTGAGGAGAAGCGTAAACTTGCCAATATGCCATTTACGACACGGAGTGGCAAGGAATGGCTGAGGCCCTGTCCTATGTTCATGGCTAGTGGTTCAGCTTCACATGAGGATGGAAGCACTCATCCTCTCGCTATAAAAATGAAAATACTTAAGCTGGCAAACGCACAGCAAAGAACTGTACATTCTTCTAAATCACAAATCCCCAAGAAGAGTCCAATTGTGTCGGTTGCGATGCCTGACCTTCCCAACACTGGACGGGAAGAGGTGGCGCCTTCCACCATTTGCACGCCCCCTGCAAGTGCTGGAAGGAGCACCCGTAGTCCAGTTCCTGATAGTCAAATTGAAGATGTCACTGTTGAAGTACACCAGGATGAGGATATGGGTGTTGCTGGCGCTGAGGAGGAAATTGACAAGGAGGATTCTGATGGTGAGGTGGTTTGTTTAAGTCAGGCACCTGGGGAGACACCTGTTGTCCGTGGGACGAATATGGCCATTGACATGCCTGGTCAAATTACAAAAAAAATCACCTCTTCAGTGTGGAATTATCTTAACAGAAATGTGGACAACAGGTGTCAAGCCGTGTGTTGCCTTTGTCAAGCTGTAATAAGTAGGGGTAAGGACGTTAACCACCTAGGAACATCCTCCCTTATACGTCACCTGGAGCGCATTCATCAGAAGTCATTGACAAGTTCAAAAACTTTGGGTGACAGCGGAAGCAGTCCACTGACAACTAAATCCCTTCCTCTTGTAACCAAGCTCCTGCAAACCACACCACCAACTCCCTCAGTGTCAATTTCCTCCTTAGACAGGAAAGCCAATAGTCCTGCAGGCCATGTCACTGGCAAGTCTGACGAGTCCTCTCCTGCCTGGGATTCCTTTGATGCATCCTTGAGTGTAACGCCTACTGCTGCTGGCGCTGCTATTGTTGCTGCTGGGAGTCAATCGTCATCCCAGAGGGGAAGTCGGAAGACCACTTGTACTACTTCCAGTAAGCAATTGACTGTCCAACAGTCCTTTGCAAGGAAGATGAAATATCACAGCAGCCATCCTGCTGCAAAGCAGATAACTCAGGCCTTGGCAGCCTGGGTGGTGTTAAATGTGTGTCTGGTATCCACCGTTAATTCACAGGGAATCAGACAATTTATTGAGTTAGTGTGTCCCCGGTACCAAATACCATCTAGGTTCCACTTCTCTAGGCAGGCGATACGAGAATGTACACAGACCTCAGAAAAAGAGTCACCAGTGTCCTAAAAAATGCAGTTGTACCCAATGTCCACTTAACCACGGACATGTGGACAAGTGGAGCAGGGCAGACTCAGGACTATATGACTGTGACAGCCCACTGGGTAGATGTATTGCCTCCCGCAGCAAGAACAGCAGCGGCGGCACCAGTAGCAGCATCTTGCAAATGCCAACTCGTTCCTAGGCAGGCTATGCTTTGTATCACCGCTTTCCATAAGAGGCACACAGCTGACAACCTCTTACGGAAACTGAGGAACATCATCGCAGAATGGCTTACCCCAATTGGACTCTCCCGGGGATTTGTGGCATCGGACAACGCCACCAATATTGTGCGTGCATTACATGTGGGCAAATTCCAGCACATCCCATGTTTTGCACATACATTGAATTTGGTGGTGCAGAATTTTTTTTAAAACGACAGGGGCATGCAAGAGATGCTGTCGGTGGCCCAAAAAATTGCGGGCCGCTTTCAGCATTCAGCCACCGCGTGCCGAAGACTGGAGCACAAGCAAACTCTCCTGAACCTGCCCTGCCATCATCTGAAGCAAGAGGTGGTAACGAGGTGGAATTCAACCCTCTATATGCTTCAGAGGATGGAGGAACAGCAAAAGGCCATTCAAGACTATACCGCTGCCTACGATATAGGCAAAAGAAGGGGGAATGCACCTGACTCAAGTGCAGTGGAGAATGATTTCAACGTTGTGCAAGGTTCTGCAACCCTTTGAACTTGCCACATGTAAAGTCAGTTTAGACACTGCCAGCCTGAGTCAGGTCATTCCCCTCATCATGCTTTTGCAGAAGAAGCTGGAAAGATTGAAGGAGGAGCTAAAACAGAGCGATTCCGCCAGGCATGTGGGACTTGTGGATGGAGCCCTTCATCGCTTAACCAGGATTCACGGGTGGTCAATCTGTTGAAATCAGAGCACTACATTTTGGCCACCGTGCTCGATCCTAGGTTTAAAGCCTATGTTGTATCTCTCTTTCCGGCAGACACAAGTCTGCAGATGTTCAAAGACCTGCTGGTGAGACACTTGTCAAGTCAAGCGGAATGTGACCCGTCAACAGCTCCTCCTTCACATTCTCCCGCAACTGGGGCTGCGAGGAAAAGGCTAAGAATTCCGAGCCCACCCGCTGGCGGTGATGCAGGGCAGTCTGGAGCGAGTTCTGACATCTGGTCCGGACTAAAGGACCTGCCAACGATTACTGCCATGTCGTCTACTGTCACTGCATACGATTCTGTCACCATTGAAAGAATGGTGGAGGATTATATGAGTGACCGCATCCAAGTAGGCACGTCAGACAGTCCGTACGTATACTGGCAGGAAAAAGTGGCAATTTGGAGGCCCTTGCACAAACTGGCTTTATTTTACCTAAGTTGCCCCCCCTCCATGTGTACTCCGAAAGAATGTTTAGTGCAGCCGCTCACCTTGTCAGCAATCGGTGTACGAGGTTACTTCCACAAAATGTGGAGAAGATGATGTTCATCAAAATGAATGACAAATTCCTCCGGGGAGACCTTTGCCAGCCTCCAGAAAGTATACAGGGACCTGTGAAATTAATACTCTGTGAGAAGGAGGATGTACACAGTGAAAGGGGTGAGGAATCAGAGGATGAGGTCGACATCTTGCCTCTGTAGAGCCAGTTTGTGCAAGGAGAGATTGATTGCTTCTTTTTTGGTGGGGGCCCAAACAAACCAGTCATTTCAGCCACAGTCGTGTGGCAGACCACATTGCTGAAATGATGGGTTTGTTAAAGTGTGCATGTCCTGTTTATACAACATAAGGATGGGTGGGAGGGCCCAAGGACAGTTTCATCAATAAATAAATCTTGCAACTCTTTTTCTTCTTTGCATCATGTGCTGTTTAGGACCTAGTTTTTGAAAAGTGCCATCCTGCCTGCCACTGCAGTGCCACTCCTAGATGGGCCAGGTGTTTGTGCCGCACACTTGTGTCGCTTAGCTTAGTCATACAGCTACCTCATTGCACCTCTTTTACTTCTTTGTATGATGTGCTGTTTGTGGCCTATTTTTTTAGTGCCATCCTGTCTGCCACTGCAGTGCCACTCCTAGATGGGCCAGGTGTTTGTGCCGCACACTTGTGTCGCTTAGCTTAGTCATACAGCCACTTCAGTGCAACCTTTTGGCATAAAAACAATATTGTGAGGTGTAAGGTGTTCAGAATAGACTGGAAATGAGTGGAAATGAATGTTATTGAGGTTAATAATACTGTAGGAGCAAAATTACCCCCAAATTCTGTGATTTTAGCTGTTTTTATGTTTTAAAAAAAAAAAAAAATCATCCAGATCCAAAACCAAAACCCGAAAGGGTGGTTTTGGCAAAACCAACCCAAAACCGAGACACGAGTGGGGAATTAGAACCAAAACCAAAACACGAAACACGAAAAGTGCTCGCTGCACCTCTCTAGTACGAAGTAACTGTTGAGATTTCCATCTTATCTCTCACATTCCTCTAAAGTTTGAAACAGGTTGGAAGCTGCTTGGGAGGAATATAAAAAATAATAACGAGGCTCATCTTCACTCTGACCGATTATTGTTCTGGATGGCAGCAAAGTCGGTACTTAGAGGTCAGATTCTCTCATATGTCTTAGCCACTAGGAAAAAGTGTAGCACACAATACCTGGAGGTCCAAGCCACCCTTTCTGAAGCTTTTCAGCATTATAAATTCACCCCCACTCCATCTACGAAACTCACTACCTTACTGTAAAAACACATTTTGATGAATTTATGCAGGCCTTTGGTGACAGATATCTCTTTTCCATTAATTATACGTTTTATAAGTTCGGGAATAAAACGGGGAAGGTTTTCACTAATCTCCTAAATGGTACACATTCACCTATGGTAACACAGCCCGTTATCATCTCAGGGTACTTTGACTACCTCTAATGCAGAATCTGTAAAGTCATGAGATTCTTTTATGCTGAATTATATTATTCCTCCCCCTCTGCCTGACTTCCTAGCTCCTAAGGTAATGCCTCCAGAGCTGCCTCCTGGGAAATCCTCCCTTGCCCTACTCTTGTCCCTGACACGGCTCAGTCTCTCATTTCCCAGATATCTTTAGAAGAGGTGCATCATGCGATCCGCCAGCTGAAACCTCCAGGCCCGGATGGCTTTAATAATAACTTCTATAAAATACTATTACCTAGAATCATTGGGTCTTTTGTTTTGGTGCTTGTTATGTTTGAATTCTCTTCCCCCGCACTTTAACTCTGCCCTCTTAAAGGTCCTACCAAAACTGGCATAGACTTTATTTCTTCTCCTGGTTTGTATAGTCCCATATCCTTACTGAATGTCGATTATAAATTATTCACTAAAATCCTGCCGGAAAGAGAGATACAACGTAGGCTTTAAACCTAGGATCAAGCACTGTGGCAAAAATGTAGTACTCTGATTTAAACAGATTGACCACCCTTGAATCTTGGAAAAGCGAATGAAGGACTCTATCCACAAGTCCCACATACTTTGCAGAATCGCTCCATCTTAGCTCCTCCTTCAATTTCTCCAGCTGCTTCTACAAAAGCCTGATAAGGGGAATGACCTGACTCAAGCTGGCAGTGTCTGAACTGACTTCACGTGTGTCAAGTTCCAAGGGTTGGAGAACCTTGCACAAAACGGAAATCATTCTCCACTGCGCTTGAGTCAGGTGCATTCCCCTCCTTACCCTATATTATAGGTGGATGTATAGGCTTGAATGGCCTTTTGCTGCACCTCCATCCTCTGAAGTATATAGAGTGTTGAATTCCACCTCGTTAGCACCTCTTGCTCCAGGTGATGGCAGGGCAGGTTCAGGAGTGTTTGATGGCGCACCAGTCTTCGGTATGTGGTGGCTGAATGCCGAAAGTGGACTGCAATTTTTTGGGCCACCGAAAGCATCTCCTGCACGCCCCTGTCATTTTTCAAAAAATTCTGCACCACCAAATTAATTGTATGTGCAAAACATGGGACGTACTGGTATTTTCCCAGATGTAATGCACGCACAATATTGGTGGCCTTGTCCGATATCACAAATCCCCAGGAGAGTCTAATTGGGGTAAGCCATTGTGCAATGATGTCCCTCAGTTTTCGTAAGAGATTGGCAGCAGTGTGCCTCTTACGGAAAGTGGTGATACATAGTGTAGCCTGCCTAGGAACGAGTTGGCATTTGCGAGATGCTGCTACTGGTGCGGCTGCTGTTGCTGCTGCAGGAGGCCATACATCTACCCAGTGGGCTGTCACAGTCATATAGTCCTTAGTCTTCCCTGTTCCACTTGTCCACATGTCCGTGGTTAAGTGGAAAGTGGGTACAACTGCATTTTGTAGGACACTGAGGACACTTTATCTAACGTCTCTGTACATTCTCAATATCGCCTGCCTAGTGAAGTGGAACCTAGATGGGATTTGATACCGAGGACACAGTACCTCAATCAATTCTCTAAGTCCTACTGAACTAATGGCGGATAACCAGAACACCAACGTAGCTTTCAAGGCCTCAATTATTCGCTTTGCAAAAGGATGACTGCTGTCATATTTCATCTTCCTTACAAAGGACTGTTGAACAGTCAATTGTTTAGTGGAAGTAGTACAAGTGGTCTTCCGACTTTCACTCTGGGATGACGATCAACTCCCAGCAGCAACAACAGCAGCGGCAGCAGGCGTACAACTCAAGGATCCTCCGGAGGAATCCCGGTTAGGAGAGGACTCATCAGTCTTGCCAGTGACATGACCTGCAGGACTACTGATGTTCCGGACTGAGGAGGAAGTTGATGTTGAGGGAGTTGGTGGTGTGGCTTGCAGGAGCTTGGTTACAAGAGGAAGAAGGGATTTAGGCATCAGTGGACTGCTTATGCTGTTACCAAAGTTTCACAACTTGACACTGACTTCTGATGAATGCGCTGCAGGTGACGTAAAAGGGAGGATGTTCCTAAGTGGTTAACGTCCTTACCCCTACTTATTATTGATTGACAAAGGCAACAGATGGCTTGACACCTGTTGTCCGGATTTGTGGAGAAATAATTCCACACCAAAGAGGTGGCTTTTTTGGTATTTTGCCCAGGCATCACAATGGGCTTATTCATTCCACGGACAACAGGTGTCTCCCCCGGTGCCTGATTTAAACAAACCACATCACCATCAGAATCCTCATCGTCAACTTCCTCCTCAGCGCCAGCAACATCCATATCCTCATCCTGGTGTACTTCAACAGTGACATCTTCAAATTGAATATCAGAAACTGGACTGTGGGTGCTGTTTCCAGCACTTGCAGAGGATGTGCAAATGGAGGAAGGAACCATCTCTTTCCGTCCAGTGTTGCGAAGGTCAGGCATTGAAACCGCTGACACACTTGGACTCTCCTTGGGAATTTGTGATACCATCTTAGAATGCACAGTTCTTTGCTGTGCTTTTTCCAGCTTAACTCTAATCATTTTTCTAGCGGGAGAATGAGGGCTCCCATCGTCATGTGAAGCTGAACCATTAGTCATGAACATAGGCCAGGGCCTTAGCCGTTCCATGCTATTCCGTGTCGTAAATGGAATATTTGTCAAATTTACGTTTATCCTCAGACCATTTAAATTTCTTTTTTTGGGTCTTTTTACTGAATTTTGGCTTTTTGGATTTTACATGCCCTCTGCTATCACATTGAGCATCGGCCTTGGCAGACGACGTTGATGGGATTTCATCATCTACTTCATGACTATTGGCAGCAGCTTCAGCACTAGGAGGAAGTGGTTCTTGATCTTTCCCTATTTTATTCTCCAAATTTTTGTTCTTCATTATTTTTCTGGAGTTATCTAACAATATGCTGTACAGGAGAGCATACCTCTACACCACACAGGAAAAACCCTGTGAAAATTATTTGAATTAAATATTATTAACCCCTTTATTTGGAGTAAATAATATACAGAACAGGACAGCAACACTGAACTTATATGGCGGCACCACTGGACTTGATTTATACGGAATTATACGGATTTATATGGAATTATACGGCAGGTTCTACGGCAGATTTACTGGACTTTTATGCCAGTACCACTGGTATTATATGGCAGGATGACTGGAATTATACAGCAGGAACACTGGATTTATATGCCAGTATCGCTGGACGTATACGGCAGTATCAATGGAATTATACGGCAGTATCACTGGACATATATGGCAGTACAACTGGACATATACGGTAGTATCAATGGACTGGAATTATACACCAGTACCACTGGAATTATACGGCAGGATCACTGGATTTATACGCCAGTACCACTGGAATAATACGGCAGGATCACTGAATTATACGGCAGGATCACTGGATTTATACGGCAGTACCGCTGGACATATACAGCAGTATCACTGGACATATATACGGCAAGATCACTGGACATATATGGCAGTATCACTGGACTGGATTTATACGCCAGTACCACTGGAATTATACAGCAGGATCACTGGATTTATATGCCAGTACCACTGGAATTATATGGCAGGATCACTGGAATTATACGGCAGGATCACTGGAATTATATGGCAGTACTACTGGACTTATACGCCAGTACCACTGGACATATACAGCAGTATCATTGGACTCGATTTATACGGCAGTACCACTGGAATTATACGGCAGGATCACTGGAATTATACGGCAGGATCACTGGACTTATACGGCAGGATCACTGCAATTATATGGCAGGATCACTAAAATTATACGGCAGTATCACTGGAATTATACGGCAGGATCACTGGACTTATACGCCAGTACCACTGGAATTATACGGGTAGGATTACTGGATTTATACGACAGTACCACTGGAATTATACAGCAGGATCACTGGAATTATACGGCAGGATCACTGGATTTATGCGCCAGTACCACTGGAATTATACGGCAGGATCACTGAATTATACGGCAGGATCACTGGATTTATACGGCAGTACCGCTGGACATATACAGCAGTATCACTGGACATATATGGCAGTATCACTGGACTGGATTTATACACCAGTACCACTGGAATTATACAGCAGGATCACTGGATTTATATGCCAGTACCACTGGAATTATATGGCAGGATCACTGGAATTATACGGCAGGATCACTGGAATTATATGGCAGTACTACTGGATTTATACGGCAGTACCACTGGACATATACAGCAGTATCATTGGACTCGATTTATACGGCAGTACCACTGGAATTATACTGCAGGATCACTGGAATTATACGGCAGGATCACTGGATTTATACGGCAGGATCACTGTAATTATATGGCAGGATCACTGGAATTATACGGCAGTATCACTGGAATTATACGGCAGGATCACTGGACTTATACCCCAATACCACTGGAATTATACGGCAGGGTTACTGGATTTATACGACAGTACCACTGGAATTATACGGCAGGATCACTGGAATTATATGGCAGGATCACTGGATTTATACGGCAGTACCGCTGGACATATACGGCAGTATCAATGGACATATACGGCAGGATCACTGGACATATATGGCAGTAACACTGGACATATACGGCATTATCACTGGACTGGACATATACAGTAGTACCACTGGAATTATACGACAGGATTACTGGATTTATACTCCAGTGCCACTGGAATTATACGGCAGGATCACTTGAATTATACGGCAGTATCACTGGATTTATACGTCAGTACCGCTGGACATATACAGCAGCACAGGGACACCACTACTGGACTGATGCAGGACAACACAGCACCACTGCAATAGACTGGACTTATGCAGCAGCACTGGACATATGTCAGCAGAGGACACCACCACTCTGACTGGACTGATGCAGCACAAGACACCATCACTGGACTGATGCAGCACAACACAACACCACTGGACTGGACCTATACAGCAGCACTGGACATATGGCAAAAGAGGACACCACCACTGTGACTGGACTGATGAAGCACAAGATTTCACCACTGGACTGATGCAGCACAACACAGCACCACTGGACTGGACTTATACAGCAGCACTGGACATATGGCAGCAGAGGATACCACCACTGTGACTGGACTGATGCAGCGCAAGACACCACCACTGGACTGATGCAGCACAACACAGCACCGCTGGACTGGACTTATACAGCAGCACTGGACATATGGCAGCAGAGGACACAACCACTGTGACTGGATCGATGCAGCACAAGACACTAACAGTGAACTAATGCAGGACACTGAGGACGGAGACACGTCCTCTCTCTACACTCTCCAATGCCAGAGTGAATATGGCGGTGACGCGCAGCGACTTATATGGAATCCAAACCCAGCGAGAATCTGACAGCGGGATGATGACGTTTTGCCTCGTTCTGGTTTCCGTGTCAGGCAGGGAAAACCCGAGCCGGGCTCGTATCCGGGCTCGGGTAGTGAAGTTCAGTAGGGTTTGGTTCTCAGAGAACCAAACCCGCTCATCTCTACTTAGTACCAGGTTCATCAGGTATATTTAGTAAAGTCATGACTAGAGCATGGTCTGAGAGTGCTATAGCTTCGATGCGGGATTCAATAATTGTGGCGAATAGAATGTGAAACATTAGTATGTAATTAATTCTGGACAGCATATAGAGCTCTCCATACATCAACAGTCTGAAGGGGCTTGGCCAATAAGGGACACTTAATTTGGGAAGGGGGGAAGGGCAAAGAGTAGGTTTAGATTTATCCAGGTTCTCAGAGGAGATTAAGTTGAAACCACCACATAATATAAGAGGGTCTGACATAAGTGGAGTGAGGAAACCTAATAATTTCTGAAAAAATAATTTAGAATATGAGTTACAGTAGGTGCATATATGTTACAAAAATGATAGAGACGCCGGCTAATTTTAAGTGAGATCACCCCTTAGCAACCCTCAGGAACTTCCCTAGTAGCAACCATTCAAAGGGTATATGACGTTTAATTAAAATGATCATCCCACGCTTTTTAGATGGAAATGCTAGAACCTAAAATTACCCAGTTCAACATATTTAGTTTCTGTACTTCAGGCAAGAGTAAATGTGACTCAGATTTGAAGGAAGGCCAGGTCAATTCCTTGCTTATTCAGATATAGTAGTATTTTTTTCCGTTTTGCTGGGGAATTGACACTCTCTACATTCCAGGATCCAACATTTAATTTGGGCATAGTACAATACAAAATAATAGTATACCAATATGGCTCAGTGACATGGATAGAGCATTGATTAGTAGCAGACGAAGAATTGAGGGGGGAGGAAAAGAGGGAAGGAAAAAGACAAGATGGGGCAACAATAATATATTGGTCAGAATAATAAACGAACAGATGATCAATAGGAAAACAATATATGATTACCATGAACTTACGCATATCAAATTATGTAGATAAGAAATAAACATCAGAGTATAACACAGGTCTAGATGAGGATAGAGCTTCAGCCGAATCCCCTGAGGCATATATATACATAAAAGCCATATGAAAGCCATTTAATAACAGAGCATGTAATGAGAATACAGCAATAATGAAAATGTTACTATAAAGGCATGTAGAAGAGGGGAGCAACAATGAAATCAGCATGCATGTATTAGGAAATGTCAATACACCATCTCAAGGTTTCTGGTGGGCTGCTACATGCAGAGAAGTCCACCAAAAAGGGAAAGAGCAATGTAGAGGGACCATTAGGATCAACAGGTCAATGTGCAGAAAAAGAAGAAAAAAAGAACATTAAGCTCCTGTAGAATGGGGGGATAGAAGAAGAAAAGACTCAGCCAGTTAGGGAATCAGAAATGTCCACCTGCGGAGCATGGGAGTGTTCACGTAGGTAAACTGCGGCATTCGATGGTGAGGTGAAATCCTTGTAAGACGAGCCAAGGCGGGCTGGATATAGCAAGCTAAACTTGCGGCCTCTGCAACTAAACCTTCAAGCGTTCCGTGAAAACTCACCTCTTTTGGCAAGCATATCAAATTCCAGAACTGCCCAG